>NC_056750.1:394935747-395080747 GCF_019279795.1 Protopterus annectens
AGGGCTAGGATCATATCTGAATGGGCCACATAATCTGAGAGTTCCGCAATGTTTCTTTTCATGTAGTCCAGGGAGGTACGTCTAAGGTCATTCACACCCACATGGACAATGACAGAATCATACTTGTACCTGTTGTGGAGTGACCTGAGTGCATGTGTTATGTGTTGGATCCTGGCACCCGACAGACAGCTGACTGTTACCTTCTCCTTACTCAGCCTAGTGAGTGGGACATCAGTTTGCCTCTCTATCAAGTCACCTATGATTAAATGTCTCCTCCTGTTTAACTATCAGCCAGTGACAAAAAATGAATGGGCCAACTGGCCAGAAAGGTGCTGATATTCAACAGGCAGTAAGGGCAAAAAGAAAGAAAATGAAAAAATCCCACCTACTCATTTAAGGGGGTACTATGACCTTAAAATGGTTGCAGTCAGATTGTGACAAAAAATATTCAAGCTCCCTGCCTTAGGAGTCTTGTAGTCCTACAGGCAGATTTTATTTGTTTGGATCATAATGTTCATTGACCAGTCTCTCTGTTGCCCCTACACATACTCATTGACAAGACCCCAAGATAATTACATTATTTTGTGTGAGGTAGCTGTATCCTTTCAATGTCCTAAGAACACTCCATTCATTTCTCTATGAGGGCCATGACCTTTGATTTGGAGGTGATTATTTTTATGCCAACCACTACACATTCAGCAGCACATTAATGTGATGCACCCCTGCAGATCAAAGTCGCTTGAGACTAAGAAAGTATCATAATCTGTAAAACCACAGAGATGCATCCCTCAAATTCACAGACTGGATACTGTCCAGACCTTGGCTGCACCTTGATATCCTATCTATGAAAACTACAAACATGCTAGGAAACAAGACATGCTGTTCATAGTCGTGTGTGGCAGCATCCTATGCCTACCTAGAATATGTAAACTTAATGCTGAGAATGTTGACAGAAGTCACATTTCTCAACTACAAAGACTGAATGACTTACAGGAGTGGTCTAAGAATCACTTTCTCTTGTAGCATTTTGCAAAAATATTCTGGAACACATGGTTATATGTTCTCTCCAAGTCCACAATTCACATGTAGATAGTACTGCTAAAATCCCGTAACCCTCCCGTGTCTACATAAGTGACAGATATGATCCACTGTTCCATGTTCAAAGGTTTATAGCAAGTACTAGGCTAACTGACCTTGTGGGACCATACATCTCAACTGTACAGATGTTTACATAATGTCCAGATTTTTGGTCCATTTTTCATAAAATTGTTTTCTGGTAAATTAGTGACAAATCATTAAAGAGTGAAGTTAGAAAATAATGACAGACTTTGGGTTTCAGACTCCGTACCCTTCAGAAAATCCATGCTAATATAAAACCTGTTATTCTATCAACTTTCTAACTCTGTAAGAGTACTATTTAAAAATCATTCATATTTTTGAGCTTTTGTCCCACTTTTATTTATGGCTTTGTCCAGATTTCTTGCTCTAAGTGGTTGAGAGGTATGTTTGGGACATTTTAAGCCTAGTCAGTTTCCCTTTTTGAGCTTGAAATAACCTATCCTATTTGGTTATACACTGACATTGCCCAGCGCGACCATCCCATAGTCGATACTTATATATTTCCCTTAATGAGAATAACTAGGATAATACCATAATTAATTTGAGGGGACCCATGCATGAGATAAACCATTTAGGCACTGCTTCTGCAGTTTAGTAGTACAGAGGGCAGTCCTTTGATGAGACACAAACGTTGAGGAAAAAATACACCTTTATAAACAGCAAAGCTTTCGGGTTACACACCCTTTCTCAATACTAATCAAAGCGTGTGTAACCCGATAGCTTTGCTGTTTATAAAGGTGTATTTTTTCCTCAGACCAAGGCACCATAATAAAGTTCAAACCCAGGAAATAGCGTACTACAGTTTATTGTCCGCTTTCGTCCAAAGACTTCATCAGAATGATGAACAAGCCTCACAATCAACCTTAAATAGCACTCTTAATTAACAATCAATTCACTAATTTAATAATAATTATTTAAAAACACAGCAAAAAATTTTTTAATTAAAAAAGGAGGTGAAATCACAACCTTTGTTGATGTGTAATTTGCGATATTTCAAAAAGCATTTAACATTAATAGTATCATTTAGACCAGGGGAAATGTCAGATTTTAAAATTATTTGCCAAATAGTATCAGAATGGCAAACTTCTAACACTGAAAACAAAAATTTATTAAAAGAAGAACAAGAGACAGAATGTTTGTACAAAGCAATACTATAAATGTGTTCCCTAATTCTAGTTTTTAGACACCTGGTAGTCATTCCTACATAAAAAGCAGGACATGCAGAACACATACTAATGTAAACAACGCCCTGAGTATTACAATTAACAAACCCGGGCACTTTTAAAGTTCTATCTAAAGTGTCAACCTTAATATATGGACCCTCAGAGATATACCTGCACATATTACACTGGTGACAGCGGAACATGCCCTTTTTGTCAGTCTGGATAACAGAATGAATGGTGTCATTATTTTCTAGTGCTTTCTTAAGATTGAAATTATTCCTAAACACAAAAAATGTAGTGTTCCCCAAAACATTATAAATGTCAGAATTACCTTTAATAACTCTCCAATTCTTAACTAACAAGTGCTGGATACGTTGACTATCAACACTCATATCTAAAGTACAGGTTAAACTGGTATTAATACCATTTTCCAATGACACCGTGTTGGATCCAAAAAGGGTTTGATCAGTATTATCCAATATAGCTGGATAAAAATGTCCTTACTAATTTGTTCTAGTGTCTGTTTGTCAAAACACAGCAATAATAAAATCAAACTCGTGAACCAAGTCACAATCTCTTGATGTCATGATGAACTGCCCTCTAGGAATGTTTCTAATGGTGTGCCTTGGATGATTACTATTAAAATGTAGGTAACCATTGGTAATACAACTGTGAAACCTTTCTTCAATACTATCTTACCTATGGTGAATTTCAAATAACTGGAAAGTGAATTAACTTCCGATAGAAAGGCTTTAACGGAATCAAAGTTACCTTCAATGATAAAAATCAAATCATCAACAAAACGACTAAAAAAAGAAATCTGATACTTATCAGTCAAATATGAAAGGAATTCAAACTCCCACCATGCCATGACCAAGTTGGCATAAGAAGGTGCAGCTTTGCCTGTAATAGGTTTTATCAAAAAGAAAAAAATTGTTGTGTAAAACAATATCCAAAAACCTACAAACAGAGGAAATGGCATTGTTGGTGAGCCCAGTATTCTTCTTCAATAAAAAACTTTGCACAGCTTCAACTCCATCATCATGTGGAATGCATGTATATAATGAAACAACATCAATGGTGAAAATGATGTGTTTCTGCAGATTAAAAATCCTGCTTTGAGCATATAAACTTAATTTGTTCAAAAAGTGCCAAGAATCCTTAACATAAGAAACTTTGTTCACTAACATTGGTCCCAAAACAGCATCAATGACCAGAGACACCCCTTCGGTGATTGAATGGGGTGAAGAAACAATAGGTCTAAAAGGGGGACTTAACAAACACTTGTGTGTTTAAAATCATACACCTCTAAATTGATGTCACCTGACATGAGAGCCTCATATAAGAATTACTCAAGATTTCTAACATTTTGGTTTTGTAGGTGACTTGTTCCATGATGACAATGTTTCCCCCCTTGTCACTTTTCATAAATCTAAATTCTTTATTCAAAGACCTTAAGTTATTAAAGGCTTTCCTCTCTTCAATATTTAAATTGTTAAAGATGTGGGGCCTGCTTTGCAACAAATAACCTACATCCTGAATACAGAGTTCCTCAAACACTTTGATAGTGTGATGTAACTTAGGGGTACAATAAGAAGGTTTTACTAAAACTTTCCTACACTCAGGCATGTTGTTCATCAAGTAAAATAAATTTAATTGTCACACTAAAATTGTCCAACTTTATATTTATGTTTACTAGTTGGATCCCAAAAGGTCCGACTTCTGGTAAGAACATTATGTAGGAATGTCTACCAGGTGTCTAAAAACTAGAATTAGGGAACACATTTATAGTATTCGTAAGAAAGATGACACACAAACAATTTGTACAAACATTCTGTCTCTTGTTCTTCTTTTAATAAATTTTTGTTTTCAGTGTTAGAAGTTTGCCATTCTGATATGAGAGGAGGCGATTTTAAGAATTATTTAGAGCAGAGGGAGACTATTTGGCAAATAATTTTAAAATCTGACATTTCCCCTGGTCTAAATGATACTATTAATGTTAAATGCACATCAACAAACATTGTTTAATTAAAAAATTTTTTGCTGTGTTTTTAAATAATTATTATTAAATTAGTGAATTGATTGTTAATTAAGAGTGTTATTTAAGGTTGATTGTGAGGTTTGTTCATCATTCTGATGAAGTCTTTATTTTGTTTTGTATTTTTTCCTCATCGTTTGTGTCTCATTGGATTTTTGCTACAGCATTTCGTATTTGTAATACATTTTATGTTTCCCATCCATAGATATAAGTTGAGCTTCAATAGGGTTACCATATTTGGTTATACGAAAAATTGAACGGAAAAATATGTGCTGGTATTATACCAGCACATATTTTTTCATCCTCTTAGGGTTGCCAGATTCTTGACTGGCCTGGTTGGGACAAAAGGTCTTTCATAATAGGTGAAGACCAAAAAAAAAAAAAAGTTCTGCATTAAAGACAAGTAGCTCCATGTTAGATGATTTTTGATTGGCCCGTATGCTGGTAGACAAGCCAATCAAAAACTTGCACAACGGACCCTCTTCTGTTCAATGCAAAACATCAAGCATTTCCACATTGAACAGAGCTTCGTTTTTCATTTTTTTTTTATGGGCTCGTATACTGCTATATGAGCCAATCAAAAACTCACACAGCGGACCCTCTTCTGTTCAATGCAGAACATCAAGCAGTTCCGCATTGAACAGAGCTCCATTTTTTGATTGGCTCATATACCGGTCTACGAGCCAATCAAAAACTCACACAGTGGAACCTCTTCTGTTCAATGCGGAACATCAAGCAGTTCTGCATTGAACAGAGCTCCAGTTTCCGATTTTTTTTTTATTGGCTCATATACCATGAGCCAATCAAAACTCGCACAATGGACCCTCTTCTGTTCAATGCAGAACATCAAGCAGTTCCGCATTGAACAGAGCTCCGTTTTTTGATTGGCTCATATACCGGTCTACGAGCCAATCAAAAACTCACACAGCAGACCCTCTTCTGTTCAATGCGGAACATCAAGCAGTTCTGCATTGAACAGAGCTCCATTTTTCAATTTTTTTTTATTGGCTCATATACCATGAGCCAATCAAATACTTACATGATGTAGGTTGAGCTTCAATATGGTTACCATAGTTGTTTATATGAAAATGAGGATGAAAAAATATGTGCTGGTATTATACCAGCACATATTTTTTCATCCTCTTAGGGTTGCCAGATTCTTGACTGGCCAGGCCGAGACAAAAGGTATTTCACAGTAGGTGAAGACCAAAAAAAAAAAAAAAATTCCGCATGAAAGACAAGTAGCTCCGTGTTAGGTGATTTTTGATTGGCCCATATGCTGATATACGAGTCAATCAAAAACTTGCACAGTGGACCCTCTTCTGTTCAATGCAGAACATCAAGCAGTTCCGCATTGAACAGAGCTCCGGTTTTTGATTGGCTCATATACCGGTATACGAGCCAATCAAAACTCGCACAACGGACCCTCTTCTGTTCAATGCGGAACATCAAGCAGTTCTGCATTGAACAGAGCTCCATTTTTTGATTGGCTCATATACCGGTATACGAGCCAATCAAATACTCGCATGATGTAGGCTGAGCTTCAATACGGTTACCACATTTGGTTATACGAAAAAGAGGACAAAAAAATATGTGCTGGTATTATACATGCATGGATCGTGCTATCCCAAACAGAACCAAGACGCTATCCTCCAAATAAAGGAAGCCAATCTAGTGGTCCCCTGCCATAAACAAACTGTACAACAGAAGGAAGAACTGTTGCAAAAGAGAGTAAAATCCCATGAGTGGAGGAGCTCCCTGCTCAGCCTCAGTGAGAAGCTGAGATCCCTTATAAGATCCTCCAAAGCTAGCTATGAAAACAAACTTGCCACTAAATACAATTACAACCACAAAGCATTTTATAGCTATGTCAAGAATCTAGATGGCAACACCCAAATCTGCTCTGAGTTACAGCACAAAGGCACGGAAATTACAGAACCAACTGATATTGCTAACATCCTCTCACCCCCTAAAGGGCCCATATATATATACAGGAAGAATTCAGAGTCCCTGTAATCACAACTATGCAGGTAAAAGCTGCACTCTCTAAAGCCAAAAACACAGCATCCATGGGACCGGACAACATTCCAGGCTGCGTTTTACACGAACTTCAAAACGAACTGGCTCCCCACTTAAGCACCATGTTCATTAATAGCCTCACATCAGGTTTTGTCCCCACTGAATGGTGCACATTGCACAGCAACAGTTATCCCACTCCACAAAGGGGGAGCCACCAATGATCCCAGGAACTATCGACCTATTAGCCTGATGAGCCTGGTCTGCAAAGCCATGGAACGTATCATCATGGAACTCATAAACAAAGACATTGGTAACCTCCAAAATCTGGATCCCACCCAGTTTGGGTTTGTGAAAGGCAGATCATGCCTCCTGAACCTGATTGACTTCTTTGAGGCAGTCAACAAAGCCGTGGATGAGGGTAAGGTGGTTCACACAGCCTATCTTGACCTCGCCAAGGCTTTCGACACCATCCCCCATTTTGGAATTATAACTAAACTCACTAAACTAGGTATAAAACCCTATGTCACAAGATGGGTTGCCAAATGGCCTCACTGACAGAACCCACACTGTAAAGGTTGCAGACTCCAAATCTGACCTCAAAGCAGTGACAAATGGAGTACCACAGGGTTCCGTCCTGGGACCTCTCCAATTTGCTATCTACTTCTCTGAAGTACAGGCTAACACAAAAGGCCTCTGTATACTGAAGTTCGCAGATGACTGCAAACTAGGAGCCATAGTCAAGTCCCCAAATGATGTGGACATCCTATCGAAGGGCCTCACTGTGACATATGCCTGGTGTCAGAGCCATGGCCACAAGCTCAGTGCCAAAAAGTGCAGTGTCATCCCCTTTGATAAAAACTCTGTACCCATGAACTACCACATAGGCAGCAATCTACTTAATACCGAATGCATGATAAGAGACCATGGGACCCAGGTGGACAGTAGTCTCTCCTTTGACAATCACATCGCCACAGTAGTCAGGAAGTCCTTCTACATGGCACACCTCATCATAAAAGGGTTCTCATCCAGGAAAAAAGAGGTCATTGTTCCCCTCTACTCGTCACTCATTAGACCCATTATAGAGTACAACGCCCTTTTTGGAATGTACCTCACAAGACATCTGCAGCAGCTGGAAAGGCCACAGAAGTACCTCACAAAGAGGATTACTGGCCTCAAACAAATGCCCTACACTGATCACCTCAAAAAAACTCCAGCTTTACTCCGTAGCATATTGCCTACTCCAAGGTGATTTCTGCCTAACATATAAAGCTATGTCAAACCAGAGCTGTTGGACATGCTACACCTAAAGAAATCCTAATCCCTCCGAGCTACACGTTCTAGAGACCTAAACTTTGCCACCACAATAAACAGGATATGCTGGAGGGATAGATTCCTGTCCCAGAGACTTCCTATACTCTGGAACAAGCTACCCATCTATGTCAGGCAAAGTTCTTCATTAGCACTCTTCAAGAAAAATCTTGGTGAGTGGATGGGAAATAGGAAATACTCCCCGGGGATCACTTCTGTGTCTCCGCTCGACAGTGGCACATGAAAATAACTTTCTTGGGTGGCGTAAGCTATGGAACCTTGCTGGCTAGGCTTACATAGGCCCTTGGGCCGATAGCCTAGTACCTACCTATGAACCTATAAAGACAAGTAGCTCCGTGTTAGGCGATTTTTGATTGGCCTATATGCCGGTATACGAGCCAATCAAAAACTTGCACAGTGGACCCTCTTCTGTTCAATGCGGAACATCAAGCAGTTCCGCATTGAACAGAGCTCCGTTTTGCAATTTTTTGATTAGCTGGTATACTGGTATATAGGCCAATAAAAATAAAAAACAAAGTGGAGGCTGTTTTGCTGGGACTGTAACCGGCAGTGCGAGACTTGGGATCAGACTGCCGATTTCAGGACAATCCCACTGAAATAGGGACATCGAGTTTTTGAAAATTCTGCAATTTGTCTGGGTTTTTGAAAAACCCGGACAAATCACAGAATTTTCAAAAAACGCCCGGACACCCTTACAGGAGCCCAAAAAGAGTTTCCCCGGACATATGGTAACCCTAATCTTGAATATAGACAGGGATGAACTCCAGACCATTCTTTTGATGTTGCGGAAGTGGTTTTGATCACTAAAATGAATATTTCTGATAACATTTACTTTGCTGATGTGCAGTAAATCCATCAATAATGGGCCAGAGGATGCCTTGTATGGCAGAGACAGGTCTCCTCTTAGCAGTCTGTAGGAAACCAAGCATACTGACAGAGCTTTGAGTTGGTCCATGTAGTATATGTTGTTGAGGTCTTGTATCCTTCTAGTATGGTATCTCTGTAGGTGTTCCAGTTGTTCCATGTGTCTGGACAGATACATGCTGAAGGGAGGATTATATTCAATAACTGGCCTAATGAGGTCTGAGTAAAGGGGACAATGACATCCCTATATCTAGACACAATTCCTTTATTTATAGGTTGTGCAGTACAGAAGGACTTTCTTACAACAATGGACACATGAGTTCACGGTCCACATAACTGTCCAAGTCCCGAACAATTGGGTCTGCTCTTAGAGTCATATTGTCAAAGTGGTAGTTCCTTGAGGTAGATGACTTCCCAAAAGGTACAATAATGCATTTTTGGAATTTGGTTTCATTCCATGATTTTGACACCAGTTATATATCTGGGACAAAACTTCCTGTAGGATAGCCAAGTAATTTGGAGACTGAGATACTGTTCCTTGCTTGCAGTCATCTGCAGACATAGTCAGCCAAAGCCCTTTTATATTGGCTTTTACTTCAGAAGAGTAGATGACAAACAGGAGAGGTCCCATCACAGAACCCTGGGGACTCCACTGGTTACTGGTCTCTTTGTGGAGACCCGTCTCAGTTTAGAGTATTTTGGTTATCTGCATCCTATCTGTGAGCAAGTTGGCAATCCAGTGGGGTGACTCAGGGTTTATCCTCCCCCCCCCTTTTTTTTCTTAGCTTTTTTACTATGCCCAAGTTGGAATGGTGTCTAAAGCTTTGGCCATGTGGAGGTGTGTGATGTGTACCATTTTGTCTTCATCCATTGCTTTGGTGACCTTTTCAAAAACATTCACCAGGTTGAGTAAGCATGCCTTGCCATTGATGAATTCAAACTGAGATGGGTCCAGTATTTGGAGGTCCCTATGTCCTTATTGATTAATTCTATGATAAGTCTTTCCATGGCTTTGCATATGATGCTGGTCAGACTTATGGGTCTGTGGAAGGTCATCCCTTTTGCAGTGGCATGAATGTAGCTATTTTCCATTCACTTGAATGTCCTTCCATATGCAGGAAAGAATCTACATTGGCTGTCGAATGAGTTGTCTCTGGGTTTTTGAATATTTTACATTGCAGTGAGTTTCACCATAATGTGTTGTATAGTGCAAGATGGTGGTGCCTATGTCAGATTTTTCCCCTTTTCTCCACTGTGGTGCAACCATAGAGTTGGAATATGTAATTTAAGGATGTGTGATGCTCACTGTAAAAAAAAAAAAAAAAAAAAAAAGATTTCTGTATTATTTTCTCTCTCCATTTTCCGAGGCTCAGTTGCTAGAATGTTGGTGGGAGCAGCACTTAAACAGTACTTAGGCATCATACCAGACTGTGTCATAAAATTAAGGCCTGAGTCATAATATAATAATCAGTCAGAGTAGGTTTCACATATAAAAAGCATTTGTTAAGCTTTTTCTTACAGTGCTGTGTAATTAAGCAAGTCACCATTTTGGTCAGTCATAGGGCTCTTTTCTACTTGAATGTTTGCCACCTTCCCCTGTAACTAAAGTACATTGACTCTTACATTTGTCTGACCCTAATTATTACAAGTGTAATTTGTACCTTTCTGGCTTTCTAACACTCAGACATAGATTCATAGGTTCATAGGTAGGTACTAGGCTATCTGCCCTAGGGCATTTATAAGCCTAGCCAGAGTGTGTCTGCTTTCGCCACCCCATTGATTAATTAACTGAGCCTCTGTCAAGCAGAGCCTATGAAGTGATCTCAAGGGTGTATTTTCTGTTACTCATTCACTCGTCAAGGTTTCTCTTGAAGAGTGTTAGTGAGGGGCTCTGCCTAATGTAGTTAGGAATTTTGTTCCAAAGCATGGAGAGTCTCTGTGACAGGACTCTATCCCTCCAGCATGTTCTATTTATTGTTGTGGCGAGGTTTAGCTCACTAGAGTGCATGGCTCGCAGTGACTTGGATTTCTTTAGGTGGAGCATGTCCATCAATTCTGAGTTGGATGTGACTTTGTAAGTCAGGCAGAGATCATATCTGAGTAAGCGATATGCCACTGAGCACAGCCGGAGTTTTTTCAGTCGGTCTGCATAGGACATAAGTTTGAGGCCCGTAATCCTCTTGGTGAGGTACTTTTGTGGTCTTTCCAGCTGTTGGAAGTGTCTTGTGAGGTACATCCCAAATGGGGCATTGTACTCTGTGATGGGTCTGATGAGTGACGAGTAGAGGAGCACTATAACCTCTTTATTTCCAGATGCAAACCCTTTAGTAATTGGATGGGCCACATAGACAGGTTTCCTAACTACTTTGGCAATATGATTGTTAAATGAGAGATTACTATCTACCTGGGTCCCCAGATCTCTTGTTACCTCTTCTGTATTAAGGGGGCTGTCACCTAAGTGGTAATTCATGGGTGTTTTGTTTTTCCCAAATGGGATGACTATGCATTTTTTGGCATTTAGCTTGAGGCCATGACTTTGACACCAGGTGTCCATCTCAGTAAGGCCTTTTTGGAGGATGTCTGTGTCAGCCAGAGAGTCAGTTATGGCTCCCAGTTTGCAGTCATTGGCAAACTTGGTTAGCCATAGTCCTCCTGTGTTTGCCTGTACTTCTGAGAAGTATATGCCAAACAGTAGGGGTCCCAGGACTGAGCCTTGTGGGACACCACTTGTGACTGGTTTAGAGTCGGACCTGGAGCCTGCTATTCTTACCACGTGAGTTCTGTCTGTAAGCCAGTTGGCAACCCATCTTGTGACGTAGGGGTTTATGTTCAGGCTGGTGAGTTTTTCTATAATACCTGAGTGAGGAATGGTGTTGAACGCCTTGGCGAGGTCAAGGTAGGCTGTGTGAACCACCTTTCCCTTGTCTATGCCCTTGGTGACTGTCTCAAAGAAGTCAAGCAGGTTTAGTAGGCATGATCTGCCCTTAACAAAGCCGAACTGGGTAAGGTCAAGTGTTTGGAGGTTTCCAATGTCTTTGTTAATGAGTTCTATTATGATGCACTCCATAGCCTTGCAGACCAGGCTAGTCAGGCTTATGGGGCAATAGTTACCAGTGTCAGTTGTGGCCCCTCCTTTGTGGAGTGGAATAACCATTGCTGTGCACCATTCTATGGGCACGTAGCCTGTGGAGAGGCTGAGGTTGAGCAGCGTGTTTAGATGGGGGGTTAGTTTGTTCTGTAGTTCATGCAAGATGCATCCTGGGACACCATCTGGCCCCATTGACACTGTGTTTTTGGCTTTTGAACGGGCTGTTTTCACCTGTGCGTCTGTGATTTCCGGGACACTACACTTTTCCGGTATTGTTGTGGGCCCTTTGGGAGGTGAGAGGGGGGTGAAGTTTGCACTGAATCTATCTGCCTGGATGTTGGCAATATCAGTAGGGTCAGTATATTGTGTGCTATTTTGCACTAGCTCAGAGCATATCTGTGATTTGACACTTAGATTCTTGACATAGCCGAAGAAGGCTTTGTGATTATCTTTTGAATCCTTGGCTATTTTTCTTTTGAAGTTAGCTTTGGATGATTTTATGAGGGACCTTAGTTTCTTACTGATACTTCTGTTAAAAGTTTGACTTGTCTGACATTTGAACAAGTAACGCTTGTAAACATCTTCAAAATTGTATACTGTTGGTCTGTCTTTCCTGCTAAACATAAGTAATATTAAAGTGCTGAGTGCAAGTAACATTAAAGTGCTGAGTGCATATTTTAGGCCCCTACATTCAACTTACCTCTGGTGTGGTGTCAGTCAGCCTAGGTATTCCTCTAACCACTCCTACTGCCTTGTCTTTTCTCCCACCTCCCCTTTCCTCATACAGGTTAAACTGCTACAACTTAGTACAGGCATTGGTTCATCCCTGCTCCTCTTGCACTCGCTTTGCTCGGGCTTGCTTCGCATCCCACCCTGCCCCCAAATGGATTTCCCACTCTCTTCCCCCTTTGGCTGACCTGGTGTGACTCAGTGTAAGTTTCTTCATTGTATGGATTTTTTTTATTACTGTTTTTTGTGTGTAAATGAATGACCTGATGCTAAATTCTGATTCTGCACAGACTGTTCTATTTTTGTTGCAGAAGCTCTATAAGTAGCTAGTGATTTTACTGAATTTCTGTGATAATATTTGTGTTTAAACTGAACCTGTACCTAGAAAAAGTGTATAATGAGAGCTACTACTTGCTGCATATGTTTTTAATGTTTAAATTGCACACACACATTGAAGGAGTGCTTTTATGACTTGACTAACTTGTGATAGTTTTACCTGAATTGTTTTTACTGACAATTTTCCAGTTGTACAATTGTGAACGATTGATTTAGTTTTACTGGTATATCTTTAAAATTTGACAAGTGTTTATTTATTGCATTGCTCTCTTGCTAAAGTTTCTTAGCTACAAATCCTAATCCATTCTGAAGTGTGCTACTTTATCCCAAAAAAAACCTTTCTGAATGTACTATTATAAAATAACTGCCTGTTGCTGCCTTAATGCTTACCCTAGAATGTCTGCTTTTCTCTTTTCCTAGTTGAACTTCACATTTACCTACACTAACATACTGTAGCTCCTGAATAACGATGTCTACAGGATTGCAATTGGCTACCAAAACAAAAAACTGTTTATCCCAGCAATTAATCAGAGTAGGTTACACATATAAAAAGCATTTGTTAAGCTTTCTCTTACAGTCTTCTTCTTCTTCTTCTTTCGGCTTTTCCCGGTTAGGGGTCACCACAGCAGATCATCTGTCCACTCATGATTGGCAGTGGAGTTTTTTACGGTGTCCAGTTGCCAGCCTGGTGCCTAACCTTCCACGGAAGGCACTCACATGTACACACTCACACCTAGGGCCAATTTAGAGTGTCCAATCCACCTACCGCATGTCTTTGGGATGTGGGAGGAAACCAGAGCACCCGGAGGAAATCCATGCGACCACAGGGAGGACATGCAGACTCCGCACAGAAGGTACCCCAGCCGAGAATTGAACCAGAGAACCTCTTGCTGTGAGGCATTAAGCAAATCACCATTTTGGTCAGCCATAGGGCTCTTTTCTACTTGAATGTTTGTCTCCTTCCCATGTAACTCAAGTACACTGACTCTTAACATTTGTCTCTCTGACCCTAATTTTTACAGGTATAATTTGTGCCTTTCTGGCTTTCTAACACTCAGACATAGATTCCTGTTGAAAGTTTTACTTACTTGTCTGACATCTGAACAAGTAACCCTCGTAAAAATCCTCAAAATTGTATACTGTTGGTCTGTCTTTCCTGCTAAACATAAGTAAAATTAAAGTGCTGAGTGCAAGTAACATTAAAGTGCTGAGTGCAGATTTTAGACCCTTACATTCAACATACCTCTGGTGTGGTGTCTTGAATCAATCAAGGTATTCCTCTAACCACTCCTGCTGCCTTCTCTTTTCCCCCCCCCTTTCCTCATACAGGTTAAACTGCTACAACTTAGTGCAGGCATTGGTTCATCTCTGTTCGCTTGCCCTTGCTTCGCTCGGGCTTGCTTCACACTTCACCCTGCCCCCAAATTCCTCCCACCCCTGGTGCTGCAACATTTATTGGTACTAGACCGCACCCCACTTTTTTACACAAATCAGTAACAACTTGTCACTCAACAGCACCATCCCCAACCTGATATCACCAGTCCTTCAACTCTACTATTCCTTTTGCCTAAGTTTCAAGTCTCATTCAGTAGGTATGCTATCACCAACAATAGTCTTATTAACTCTACTTCTACCCCTTTTACTCACCCCATATCTTCTAACTGCCTACGGATGTCAGGATCACCCAGGTTTCCATTACCCTAAATTCCAAACATCCATCCCATCTGAAACAGATAATAATGCACCCTTACTCACTCCCCTCATGCTTACCTCCTTAACCCCTAAATACTACCATCTTACTAGACCTAGTTACATAAGTCCTAAAACTAGACACTATTACAAAACTTTATTCAAAAATCTTAAAACTCATACTCCGGATACACTGCAACCTCACAAAGGATGGTGACATCCACCCAAACCCTGGTCTGTCCCCACCTGTTGGCCCTGATCCCCCCTACTATATCCCCTACCACCATAGCTCCAAGAAATAGACCTCCTAACTCACTTTTGGCCTGCCATCTAAACATTAGGAGCATAAATAACAAAACTCAGCACCTGCATGGCCTTTTAGCTGTTCATATTATGCCTAACAGAAATGTAGCTAAAGCCTGCCACCAAGGACCATGAGATTCTGCCACCAGGGTATAGTATGTTTCGACTAGGCCGTACCACCAGAAAGGGTGATGGGGTAGCCATACTTTACAAGTCTACCCTACCTGTCAGCACAGACACCCAACAACCACCCCAGTTCAATATTGCTGAAATTCTTATCTCAAAACGACAAATTAACAAAAACAAAAATGTAAACATCGTCTGTGTCTACATTCCCCCAGGGAGGAACACAGAAACCTTAGACGACTTCTTATATTGGTTATCCAATAACTACCCCCCAAGAAACAATTGGTCTTGGGGATTTCAACATTGACTGGAACACTTGCTTTTGTGAAACCCCACAACCCACATAAACTTCTATGGATTTACTCAAATCATACCCTCCCCCACCAGGACAGGAAAACCCAATAACAAGGAAAGTACCCTAGACTGGATACTCGTCAATACCCATCCTCAATCGTATAAATCAGGCACTTTGCCTGATGACCTAAGTGACCACTGTCTCACCTATGTAATCAAGCTCAAAGTAGACTGCTCCTACCAACCCACCTATAGAACATTAAGAAGCAACAAGAATTTTATTCTCACCAAGTTTCAAAATGAACTTAAGGCATGCAACTGGTCAGTACTAAAAAGTCTCCCCCTAGATGAAGCAGTAACATACTTTAACACCAAATTCCTTGCTATTCTTAACTCCCATGCTCCCAGCTGCTCTATTAGAACCAAAGTTAATATTGCACCATGGCTTTCTAAAGATACCAAAATCAAAATTTCACTCAGAAACAAAGCAAGGGCCACCTAGCGAAAAACAAAAGCCCCACTTGATTAACTAAGATTCAGACAGCTAAGGAATGACACAAAAAACTCCATAACCTTAGACAAAAAGAACCACTACTACCATATACTGCAAAAACATCAAAACAAACCTCAAAGGTTCTTGGAAGGAATAAACAAACTGCTCTACCCAGGCCAAACCACCACTCCACCCCCCCCCTCAGCTTCCCAACAAAAATCCCCAGCAGACATTGCTAGTAACTTCAACCGCTTCTTCACAGAGACTATCCAGTCTCTAGCCAGCCAACTCTCTCCCAATGGCTCTAATTCTAATGTAGCCACAGCCAGTACCCAAACAGACTTTACCTTCCAGCCTGGTCCTTCTCAACTTATTCATGCCCTACTTAAGAAACTAAGACCTACCACCCTGGCTGCCGACCTCCTCCCAGCAGACTATCTACAAAAGGCTGCTGACACCATAGCATACCCCATCTCAATCTTGATCAACAGAGCTATATCTGAAGCTACTGTACCCACTATATGGAAAATCTCTAATGTCATACCTCTCCATAAAGGGGGCAGTTCCACTGAACTGTCAAACTTTAGCTATTCTGTCACCTCTAGCTAAAATTATGGAGAAGTGTGTACACATACAGCCCATGCACTACCTCACACAGAACGAGCTGTTGTCCAATGTTCAGCATGGCTTTAAGCCACACCACAGTACTACTTCTGCCCTCCTCTCTTTCTCTAATGTCATTAACCACAACTGCAATAATAACAAACTATCCTCAGCACTCTTTTTAGATCTATTCAAGGCTTTTGACATGGTTGACCACAAAATGCTTATAAATACCTTGAAGGCCTTCTCCTTAAACAACCATGCACTCCAATGGTTTCAATCATACCTGCAGGGCAGGCAACAGGCAGTCCTATCGCAGGACAAGCTATCATCTTGCCTAACCATCACATTTGGAGTCCCCTAGGGCTCGATACTAGGACCCCTTCTTTTCTCCATCTTTATCAATGACCTTCATTCAGCCATCCCAGTTGCTACCTGCCTTCAATATGCGGATGACTCCACCTTGATTTGTTCTGACACCTCACCAGCTACTTTATTCACATTAACCCAAAATACCTTCAATATAATGGAAAAATGGCACTCCAATCAACATCTAATCCTAAACCCCAACAAAACTAAGTTGCGCCTCTTCTCCCCCACATGCAGGACCCCCCTGCCATCCTTCAATATAACCGCTAACAATGGCACTATCATCTCCCCAGAAGCCCAAACTAAACTACTGGGTGTCATAGTTGATAACAACCTGAAGTTTGATGTGCATATCAATCAAACTGTCAAAACCATTAATAAAAAACTTGGCTCCCTTTATAGAATCAAACCTTTCCTTACACCACTTGCTAGAGCTGCAATTGCCCTTTCCCATCTGCTATCAACTCTTCTCTATGCCTCACCTCTATTTTCTAACTTAAACAAAACAGATTTTAATAAACTATCATCCTGCTATAACCACATTGCCAGATTTGCTACTGGCACACCACTCTCAGAACCTAAATTGCCTAGGATGGCATGAACTGCCAAGCCTACCGCAGTTCAACCAGCTAATAGTGGTACATAAAGTCCTAAGCACTAAAAAATATTATCAGCCCCTACACCAGCACCCGGCCACTGCGATCATCCACTAGACTCCTAGTTCAAACATACAAATCCAACTACTCAGGTGGGGACTCTCTGTTTGCCAACTCTGTTGGAAAAACATGGAACAGTCACCCAGCTGACTTGACCCTAGAACCCTCACTAACTCAATTCAAAAACAAACTCAAGAAATACTTCAAAACTCATTGGTTATGTCCTTGCATTAACTTCGACTAATGACCTCTCTATTTCTTAGGTGCCTTAACTTCAACTACTTCTAACTTTTTTCTACCACTCCATTTCAGGAAGGGTCAATTGTATAACTGCTGCTCAATGTGTCTTAAACCTGAATGTAATGTTATGTATATAAAAGTTTGAAAATAATGTTATGTTTTGTAAAATGTTTTATAATAAGTTAGCACTATATGTGCTAAATGCTGGTATTGCTTATGACTATAATCTGCTTGTAACTAGCATTTACTAAATGTTCAATGTGTATTATTATCTTGGAGCTTTTCTCTCTGGGCCTCTGCTGAAAATGGACATATATCCAGTCGGACTATCCTGGTCAACAAATGTAAAATAAAATAAATAATGCCAGCAGCACTTAAGCATAATACCACACTGTAGTGTAAAAGTAAGGCTTGATTCATAATATGATGCCAGCAGGACTTAGGCATTGTACCAGACTGTGTTGTAAAAGTAAGGCCTGAGTCATAATATAATGCCTTTAATAAAAAACAAAGCTTTAGACATAAGTCCTTTTTCAGTGTTAATAAAATTCTTATCCAGATAACATATCCTTTATATATATGTGTGTGTGTGTATATATATATATATATATATATATATATATATATGTGTGTGTGTGTGTGTATATATATATATATATATATATATATATATATATATATATATATATATATATATGTGTATATATATATATATATATATATATATATATATATATATATATATACATAAAGGATATGTTATCTGGATAAGAATTTTATTTACACCAAAGAAGGACTTATGTCTGAAAGCTTTGTTTTTTATTAAAAGTATATTGGTGCAATGCTGTGGAACCTTCTTTTGTTTTGGAGTTTTATGCTTTTGTTGTTGGTTCCACTTCATCATTGGTTCACTTTGTGACTTTCTCATAATATAATGCCAGCAGGACGTAGGCATCGCACCAGACTGTGGTGTAAAAGTAAGGCCTGAGTCATAATATAATGCCAGCAGTACTTAGGCATCGTACCAGACTGTGGTGTAAAAATAAGGCCTGAGTCATAATATAATGCCAGCAGCACTTAGGCATTGTACCAGACTGTGGTGTAAACATAAGGCCTGAGTCATAATATAATGCCAGCAGCACCTAGGCATTGTACCAGACTGTGATGTAAATTTAAGGCCTGAGTCATAATATAATGCCAGCAGCACTTAGGCATTGTACCAGACTGTGGTGTAAACATAAGGCCTGAGTCATAATATAATGCCAGCAGCACCTAGGCATTGTACCAGACTGTGATGTAAATTTAAGGCCTGAGTAATAATATGATCCTCTTGAATTACATGACAGTCTATAACACTTCCTTCACCTATGTGCTTTGGGTAGTGGCCGAAAGTATCAGCCAGCAAAAATGTTATTCCTTCACAGAGCTGGCTGGATTCACTCTCCATTACAAACTAAAGAGCTCTATAATCTGTGTGGGCCCTGGACTGCAGACAATGCTCCTTTTATTTGAGAGGAGTCAGTAAAGGTGGTTCAGCCACCTTATGAGGATACTCCCATGGAAAATATATAGTGCGCACACCACTATAATTGCGGAGATTCTGGAACAGACCCAGGACATGTCAGAGGGGTTATGCTTTTCAGCTTGTTTGGGTATACCTGGGGATCCTTCCAATATGAGCTGAAAAGTGTTGCTGGGGAATGAGATTTATTCTACTCTGCTTAGCTTATTACCATTATTACCCTGACCAGGACAAAGAATTTAGAAAATGATGAAGATGATGATGTTAACGCACTCATAACTTCTATTATTTGTACTGCTGACCTTCATCCCATACATAATACCTTATAGGGAATCCACTGTGATTGCAGCTCTTAGAAAATTCTGCCCCTGTGAATTCTGTTTGGCTGCCTGGCTAAAAACTGTCTACATGGCTGAAATTATCCTAAAGACAAGTAGGTACTTAATTTTATAATAAACTGACTTTAACATATTTTGAAGCTAGAGTACTTTTTTAAGAAATATTAAATAAAACAAAACACAAACCATCAAATAAATTATTTAATGCTGGTCACCCTTGTATTCTTTTCACAGAAAATGTTTTCTGAAGTAGGGCCTAATATAAATATTTCAAGCATTTTGTAACTGATATTACTTTTATTTTGTATTCTGATTAATTTTTCTAACAAACCTTTATGCAGAAAGCCAACACTGCTCATTCTAAAAACTGCACTAAAACAGCAAGCTTTGAAATATATTTATTCACATTAATGGTATGTAAACAGTGAACGTGCAATATTATACTAAGAATTTTGCATTTGGTGGTTGTTTTGAAGTTAATGCTTTGAACTGAGCACAAGTTGATTTAAGGTGAATTTGATAACAGTCTTACTCTTGTTTCATTTTACATTTCCTACTGTAATATTTTTGGTTGCTGAAGATAATTAAACTAAGATGCAAGATGTCTTTTACTGTGGGGAGTCTTAGGTCTGCAAAAGTTTAACAGCTGTAAGGGCAAAGCACAAGGTTAGGAGAGAGAGAGAGGTTGTGACAGAGGAAGGATAAGAAACGTTATCTGCTGGTTGATGTTCTTGTCAAATAATCAAAAGATTATACTGCTTCACATCAAACATCGAAATATATGCCTCAGTGATTTGGAATCTGAATGTTTATTACGCAAACGAAGACAGAAAAAGAGACTAGCATTTCTTCAGTTAATACAGACTGCTGTTATCCACCATAATTTGTTTTGCATCAACTCACTTGCTGTGAACTCAAAACATATTTTAAGAACTCTGCCAATAATAGGTGAAGGAAATGGCTTAACAGTTTCTGAAATATTTTTCAGCATTTCTCCAGTATCCACCCAGTCTGTTGCTATCCCATCCCTGAATTAATGATGTTGGTGTTGAAGCTTTAAGTATCTTTGTGTTTTATCTCATACACCTTTACAATGGCTCAGTGGCAGAGAAAGTAAATGTATCACGTCTGCTCCTTAAGTACATTTGGCATTCCACATCCCTTACATCCATACCTTCTTTCTTTACTTACACCGGACCCTTAATGACAATCATTACAGTTTAAAAATACCTGTCTCCTTGTCCCTGTTTCTCATATAACAATTGGCAGCATCTGTAAATCATGATGTAGTAACAAATGCAAAGTGAGGAGCAGTGCTTTCCTCCCCTTTTCTGCAAGGACAGTACCCCTGTCCACTGTTAGTCATCGCCATTTTTATTGCCATTTTGTATTGAGGTATCTGGTCCTATTTTACAGAAAATAACATTCGGTTATTTAATAGAAGTGCAGGGACAATAGAGATTTTTACTTTTCTTTTGCTCTTTACCTCATCCCAGAATTTTGTTTTTTAGAATTGTACTATTTCTGCAGTTCATCTACATTCATTGTATGTAAGCCCACATTTATGCATCAATCAAACTATCTGTTTTGAGGAGTCAAGTTTGCTGGTGCTTGTTAACTGCTATCTAAAATTATATATTGGGTCAAAACTTTTGGGACAATATATGTATATGTTACTTTACGTAATTCCTAGCTTTTGGCTGCTCCAAGAGCAGTTATATATTTGTAGTGTAATTTTTTGCATGGTACAAGCCATATACCTCTGGTATGATTTTTATAAGGTAGTTTCCAAATCTAGACTTTGCATTTGGAAGCTATTCCAATTAGTGAAAGACAAATAATACAATGAATTGGAATCAACCTCCTTTTTCCCATTTTGTACACAGGATTGAGATGTAAAACCAAAAGTGACCATAACTAGGAGTCAATGTTCACACTGCCTGTCAGAGTAAATAAATACATTTTTAAGGGATTTTAATATATGTGGCCAATATGGTTGTGTCATGGTATGAACACTCTTCTATGAGCCTTTTTATCTTTTGTTAGCTTGTCTAATTAATATTCTACTAAACCATAAAATAAACATCTGTTAATCTACCATCACATTTATAAGTTTATTTAATTGGCATTAAAGGATTTCCTTGTGACCACACAAAGGAGAAAAAAAAAAAGGCTTGGCTTTCTTACATAGTTAGAATAAATTCATTCATCTTTATACCACCAGATACTGCTCTGATATTTGATAAGGGTGAAGAGAAGAGTCTAATTAATATACAGTCTTTACACAAGGATAATGTAAAACATCGCAGTCTTGTAGATTTTAGTGTCTCAAAGACGTGATCTGTAAGAAAATAATACTTTTCTGGATGCCATGTGCATTTTAAATTGGAGAAGACTGATTATAACTCTGGAAACAAGAACCTGACTGGTTATGTTTTGTGTAAAGGTCTCCCTTGTGGGGCAGGCAGTACATGACCTGGGAAGTTTGAAGCAGCATGAGAATGTTAACGGCTGTCAAGTATCTGTAGGGTGGGACAGTGAGTGATGATACTGGGAAACAAAAGAGGAGTAGATTGAGCCAGGATGTGATAGTTTGATATTGGGTACTAATGTCTACTTCTTATAACAAAATGTACTTCAAAAAATGGGTCTATGTCTGGCTACAGAAAAGGATAAACCTGGAACAGCTAAACTTTGAACGGGGCATAGCGAAACGGAAAATTAGCAAAAAGCAAGAACATCAAAAATAAATGCATCAAATGGCCATAGTCAGCCAACATTGCAAACACAACCAACCTGTACAGGAGGGTGCACCCCCCACACCCCCTAACCATATGTGACAACTCCGAGATCACACTACAAGGGAGATTAGGGAAAATTTAAAAGGTTTTCCTTCACTTACCTTATGCATTGAGTTACCTCCTGGTTGTTGGCCAGCTATGGCCATTTGATCCATTTATTTTTGATATTCTCATTGCTCACTAATTTTCCATTTCGCTGTGTCCCATTTGAAATGTAGCCATTCGAGGTTTATCCTTTTCGGTAGTTGAACATAGACCCCCCCCCCAAAAAAAAACTAACCTTGTTATAAAGTGGTAATTGGATAAAACAAGTTTTATAGTTTAACTCCTGGGATTCGTGCACATATGATTTAGCACATTTTAATGGTACTGGGAATGAAAATCCTTCCATAAGTGAAATATTTTCTCATATTGTACAATGGATCCTGGTTCTTAGAATATCACCAATGAGAAAAGTCTCTTCCACTTACACGCATAAAATTCTTTGCTGGCACATTTTTTGGTTCCTTTTAGTACTTGCTGCATGTCCTCAGAAAAGAAAAAAAGGTGCTTAAAGGAAATTAACACTCACCTCCGAGGGGATCAATTGAAATGTTTCCATTTTGTGGTATATCAAACTCCCCCTTTTTTCTGTGAGTAAATCCCATCTGTGAGAAGCTTCTCTTAGTTGCCCTTGGCCAAAGTCAAAAGAAGAGAGAATCACTGCTGCCTGAGCCAAAAAGGAGTCACCACCACAATTTTTGCAGAATCTTTCTGGATCTTCTGAAGAACCATGCATATAAGTGTCAAGAATATAAACACAGAGAGGAACATTGCTGTGATGCTCCACCACTGGACCAGTAATCAAGGATCCTCAATTCTTACCACTGGCAACAGTGGGGGACATTCACTGGGAAGATGACAGGTACACACACAGTATTTCCAGATGCAGCTCTCTGCATCAAGTGTGATTTCCCTTAAGAGCACACAAAGACCACAGCCAGTCTGGGGTTGCTTTCTCCCTCTTTCTCCAAATCCCCAATAAGACTCACCCACTGGCACAACTACAGAGTTGAGTCCTTAGCAAGGGTTCCAAGCCAAGTCCTTCAACACTCTCTCTGTCCAATCAGTGCTTCATGTCCCTGCCCAAGTAGCTGACACACACACTTTTGGCAATTTGTTTTACATCCACACACACACACACTTGGAAAAGGCTGGCACAGGTTTATTAGCTATGCCCCCTTCTGCCCAGACTATAAGGTAGTTATCATTGCCACCAGAACTCCTTATCAGCTACTTTAAGGCCCTTAACAAAGTGTGTCCAATCTTACTGTGTAATATTAATACAAATGGTCGTTTGACCAAGAGCAGGGCTATTAGGAGTAGCCCACATAGTGTCACCAAATAAATGTGCAAGTACTCTCAAAACATAAATATCTCTGCATAGATCAGCCACAGTGAAAGGTTTAAATATGTTTAATAATAAATAAAAAAGGCAAGACAATACTAAATGTATTTTCACAGTGACATCAGAGTTCAAAACTACAGGAAATATTTAAAATAACATTGCACAACAGTCTCAAATAAATAAAGAAAAATATCTAAACTAAACTTTGCTATATTCTTGACTGTATCTAATGAAATTATACTATACCCAGGAAACTTACTTCATTAGAGCAAGGCAGATGTGTGAATGGTTCTTAATGTTGTTGTTATGTCCAAAACAGAATACAGCATGCTCTGTCTCACTAAGAGACTTCTCAAATTAATATGTCAAATATTACTGCTGGGATAGCTTGCAGAATGACAAAACTTCGTGTCATCTGATTCTAGTTCCCAGGCGAAACCCCCACTGTTGGAAGTAGGCAGTATTTAGCATCTCCCTGTGAAAATACATAGATTTCAGATCTTTGGCAGATGCTGGAAGTCATAAAAGAATTGCATTCCTTCATGCTTTCAAGACTAGTAATTAATTCACCCTAAAGACAATACAGAAAGTTTCTCAGCACTGACTCTGTGTTTCTAGCTGCATTGAAAACTAAAAGATACCATATTTTATTGCATAGCCTATAAAGTAATTTAATTTCAGCTATTTTCCTAAAATTTGCTGGACTGAAGTTAAACTCCTGTATTCCAGTTTTCACTGTTAAAATATATACACTTAGACAGTTTCCATCTTTTATCGCATAGCCTATAAAGTAATTTAATTTCAGCTATTTTCCTAAAATTTGCTGGACTGAAGTTAACCTCCTGTAGTTGTAGTACACATTTCAATACAACTTCTCAGCATACTTTTTTACCACTCCAATACTATTACTTTGTACCACAATCTCATACAATCCTCTCAGCACATTATTTCCCACATATTTTTCTCTAACATCTCATTACACCTCTAGAGATCCCCTCCACCCCATTCATGAACTTGCTATATACCTTACCGCATCAGTTATACAGCAGCTACAAAAAAAAAAAAAAAAAAAAAAAAATTGTTCTGTTTTTCTTTGAAGTACAGAACTTGTAGTGTTTGCTAATAATGATTGGTTTTTAATTGTAAACTAAACTGTTATGTATACTTAAACTGTCTGCAACTGGAGCTTTTCTCCACGGGTCTTCACTGAAAATGGGCTCCTGGCCCAGCTGGACTAACCCAGTTAACAAATGTCAATAAATAAATAAATGTTACAATAGTGAATGTACGTTTCTGTTCTCTTCCAGTAGAACACACTGTAGATGCATTTCAAATAAAACACTTTCTAAAATGCCTTTTCAACACACGTCTGTACAAACCAGTTTGATATACACATAACATACAGTTCTAGTACAGTTGTTACACAAGCATCTTATATAAATTATTTTGATATTCACAAATGACATATAATTATTTACAAAATTCCAGATAGCTGTGCTGGCAGTATCTCCTTTCATGACAATTGCCATCCATGGGAATGAGAATGCATCTGTGTTTCATGCCTTTATACAATGAGTCCTGCAGCAGAATTGTTCTAGTTGTTTGTTCTAGAAAGAGATGAACAGTTATACTTGTCATATTTCCCACATATGGATCAAGAAGACCACAGGATGAAGTTTCCATTCAGTGAGGTCTGTCCTGGTTCTGCTGAGATTGTCTGCATATGCTATTGATTTGATGGAATATATGAAGAGTGCACAGTCAAACTGAGCTGATTTAATATTTCCCAGGCTATCACAGTGAGTCTGTAGAGAGGGTAGGATCAGGTATCCCTTTTTTATGTTGTACATCCCTGTGGTGTTGCCTGTGTACACCTGCAGAGGTCCTGGGGATCAGACATGATTTAAGGATTTCAAATCATTGATCACTGCCAATATCACACTGAAATGTATGCACATATATCTGTCTGAAAAGTTCTACAATGTTTGCACTTTTACTTATTTAGAAGCTGCATCACAGGCCAGGTTTGGTTACTCTGTACTTACTGACTATATGGGGGTCAGAAGGGAGAGTGGGAGACCTGAATAGCAAGAGATGTGGTCTAGCCACCAGAGACTCTCCTTTTTAACAAATCAGAGAACTGGGAATTGATAGAGCAAAGGGTGTAGATAACTGAATCCAGACTGATCTGGGGTACCATTGTGTTTTACACATGTGGAGTTTAGCCAGGGAAACGTGAGAATCATAGATGCCATGTATACTAAAATCATAAGTTCCCTTAAAGATACATGGATTTCCTTGGAGAAACTCATAAAGAACTGTGAGGACATCTCTACTTTGTAGGAAGAAAGGCCATGGCAGAATCTAGCAAATATTCCAGGAGCACAATTCTGTGTAAAACCTTGAGAAAAGATTTCAGAAGTTTGATTTGAAATTCCAGACCCAGTAGAAGATTTTGGATAGTCTGAAAAGAATCCTGACAAATGAAAAATGAGTCTGCAAAGATAATGCAATCATTCAAATATAGAAAGATGTAAATGCTTTAAGGCCTGCATTAAGGAGTGCCTGGAGCACTCTGCGAATACCCTTGATGCTGTGGAAAAGTCCAAAGGGTAAGACAGAGAACAGAGAATTGGCAATGTAACTCAAACACAACAAACCTTAAAAAGAGAACTGAACTGATCACCATTTGGGATACGATGATAGACATCCTTTGACTCTAGCTTTACAGTGAAGGCTAGATAGGGATTAGAGGAAGAAAAGCTTGAAGGGAAAACATTTTGAACTTCAGAATCCTGACAAAAAGATTTAGTAAGGAAAGTTACAGTGCAGGTCTCCAGGAAACTTCTCTTTTTTTTTACCAGAAAAAGATCCTTGAATAAAAGCCTCTGTCTAAGCAGCAGGAATCTGCAGGATCTATCACTCCTGGGCTAGCATCTGATGCAGAATGAGAGGAAAGAGAGAAGCATTTTTTTACTGGGCTAGGAAGGATTCCCATTTCCAAGTGTAACCCTACTGAATTACATTAAAAAGCCACATCTGTAACAATCTAGTGCCACAACAGAAGAAGAAGAAGCCGGGTAGGAAAGGGGGAGACTCGCAAGGCCTAGCAAACATAGACTGACATTCCTTTCTTTTAATAACATCTTAGCCAGTGCTTTTAAAAAACTATTTGCTGGCATCTTACTGCTTCAATGGCTTATTGAAAAACAGAGTTGAAGAGGAGAGGAAATTCTGTTAATGGTGCCAGTTAACATGACACCCCGGCCCCCTATAGAAAAATGGGAAAAAGGAGGTTGATGATGATGAAAAATCTGAGTCACTCCTTGTATTAACTTTCTCCTTTCATCACACTTCTATAACATCTTATCTGCTGAAGGACTAAACAGAACCTCCTTATCTAAGGGAGAATTTAAAATTTGAGTTTTAATATCTCCAGGAAGATTTTGAAAATTACGCCAAGCCAGTCGTCTCACACTGACCTAGAAACAGCAGCTCTAGTGAAGGAATCGGCATTATCATAGGCACACTTTAAAACGTGCTTGTTAACTTGAGAAGCAGACTTGACAGAGCCATTCAAGGATTTTTTTTTTCTCGGAAGAAGGAAGGTTAGCTATTAACTTCTACATGCTCTTAAATGGTAAACATAAAAGGTTTGCACATGAGCTTGACAGTTTACAATCCTGAAAGTCAAAGTACTAAAGGAGGCCATTTTCTTCCTCGATCAATCTATTGCTTTGCTACCCTTATTAGAGTTGAATGGGGCTTGCAGCAGGGAAGTGTTCAGCAGAAACAGTTTTGGATAAAGAAATCACTGCTGGATCTGCTCTAGGATCTGCTCTAGGATTAGAAAAAAATGAGTCTGAGGTACCCTATATAACCTGTAAGACTTCCTAGGAGCAGGATGGTGACTATCAGGTAACCTAGAAGCCACAAGAAAAGCATTTTCTAAAGCAGGAAAGACAGGAGGAATAGCTGCAGCATTTGGCATTTCCAGCTGTAACAGATTATAATACATTTCCATCTTAGATTGTATTTGTGAAAAGGATAAATCTTCTGAAGGGAAATCTGAAATTATACTTTCTGTGGAATAAGAATGCTTAAATTGTGAAAAAAATTCCTGAGGTACAACCCTTCCCCTTAGATGCATGCTCTACTAACTGAAAATCCATTTCAGAAAGAGGGGTAATGCTCTTTCTTTTTGTACTTGAGAAAACAAATAGTAAGGAAAAAGCTCCAATAAATGTCTTAGCAAATCCCAGTTAATCTTCTCTGTCCATAGAAATAGTGACAGGAGACCGGAAGCATTTTTTCTTATATTCCCCTTTCTGGGCATCTCCCTGGAAAAGGATCAATTCCCAGCAGGCATTCTAGTCCCAGAAATAGGTTCCCTAGCCCAACTAAGTGAAGAGCCTTTACATTCCACTTCTCCTAAGAAACAAGAGTAGTAATCTCTTGCCCACCAAAGGCATCCCTACAGCCACAGAGGACATAGCTAGCCCCTGGTCTTAGGTGGGTGCCTATGCTATATCAAGATGACAGGACAAAAATATGAATGGTCTGAGGAACAACAGGCAGTCACAGCAGCATCATCCACCAGTGGCTGAGATGTAAAAGGAGATGGCCTACACGGAACGACTCCCTGACAACATTCTTCTTTTTCTTTTTGTGGACAATGGCTGGTAGTACCACAAAGACCAGAAGTTGTTCTATTGGTAAGCTGAGAAAGAGACCCCAAAAGTGGATAGTAGCGCCTGGAGGAGTCAATAAACTGTAAGGTAAAGAACAAGTGGTTCTTAGGTAAGTAAACCACTGACAGTCTCCCTCAAGCACATTATCCTGTCCTCAGTACACAAATATAAAAAACCTGAGTGAAACACAACTTTCTCATAAGTGTTTGTTTTTATTTTCCTTTTGTTCACTGTATTTGTCTGACTGGATTTAACCAAAACTCCCTTTTTAGTGCAAGCCTGGGGATTAAAGCCCTACCACATTACAAACGTGTTAAACAGACATTCAGTACTATACATGAAAAGACATTAAATAATATACATTAACAATTACATATACATTTGCTAATTAGGTTATAATCATATAAAAATAAATTCAAGTATTACAGTATAAAAGATTCTTATATTTTAATATACTTTAATAGAGCATTTATAGAGGTATATTAGTGGGTCTGTCGACGTGATTAGTGCTTAGAAATTTAATAAAATGGAGGCAAGGGAAGGAATTGTGTAGTGCAGAAAAATTTTAATATTGTGGTTAACAATAACAGGTGGGTGTAGGGCAGGTTCAGGGACAATTATATAAATGCTTGTCATAAGATTTATGTCAGAAGCAAGAAGTGGGGGTGGGCAGTGTCACAAAACAATGTATGTTGTTGGTAAATGCTAGTAAATCTATGCAAGTATTGTTGAAGACTGTGGCACATAGGATTCAGAATGAATAGCATTGGTTTGAGGATATGTGAAGCTGAAGACAACAGTGGCATTATCTTGGAGCTGTACTGTAGCGGATCCATTGATTTGAGAGGTGAGGTTTTAATTGTGCTTTAAATGAGTTTTTATTCTGAATGGATTTCAGTGGAAGTGGGATGTGATTCCATAGTATAGCTATATTATTTGAATACAGAGAGTCACCTGCAGTATTAAATTATTTGATTATAGTGATTAGTTATTTTTCTTTTGGACACAAAAAATTGTACTGGGGGAGAAGTGTTGTATTAAGTTATTATGTGTTGGGCAATTTTCTGGCTTATAGAGAAATGTATGTATTGCAGTTGGCTGAGAAAGAGCTACCTGATGTGGTAGTTCTAACCAATTTACTTCTCTGAGGGCTAGGGCAGTGGTGTGTTCTGTTGTTATGGTATACAGCAGATTTGGCTATTTTATTATAATATTGTTCAAATTTGGACAGCTGTGAGACTCGAAGGTTAGCAAGATTGGGGCAGCATAGAGGAAAGATGGCAGTGAGAAAATATAGGCTGTATGTCTTCTGGCAATGTCAGTGAGGTAGGTTTTTTACTCTATATAATGTACATAGTTTTTGATGAGGTTGTAATACATGGTGGCCGAATTTCAATTGGTCATCTATGATGACACCCAGTAATTTTGTGCAGTTTACTATGTTCTATCATGGTGGTGTGGGCTGAGAGAATAGTGAATAGTGTTGTTTTGGGGTGTAAACCAGTAATTTGCACTTTTTAGGGTTTAGAAGCAGTTGTGAATTATTTAGCCATGTTTCAATCCATAAAAAAGGATGATTTTGTAAGGTTTTGGAGCTTAGAGAGAGATTTGGAGAAGAAGATTAGGGTTGAGTCATCAGCCTACTGAATTAGGGTAACATTTTTTGTAAGAGTATAGAGGTCATTGATGAATATGTAGAAAAGTAGGAGGCTCAGTATAGATCTTTGTGGGACACCAATATCTACTGTCAAGAAGATGGATAAATCATTTTTCTATTCACTGCTTGTGCGCTGTATGAGGCGGGGCTATGGAACCAATGCATTGAAGATTTGGTGATCCCTAAGGATGTGGGTTTATGTAAGAGTTTCTGGTGGGAGACAATACCAAAAGTTTTTGATAAGTGTGGAGCCTAGGCTTCTGGCAAAGCAGTAGTTGTGCTGTGAACAGAATGGAAACCATGTTTGATTAAAGACAGAAAATGATTATCTATTAGTATCTATTAGTTAAGAAGCTGTGTATGAATACATTTTTTCTAATATTTTTGAAGTGGGAGATAAAATGGCAATTGGCCTATAATTTGAAAGACCTGTATTGATTCTACCCTTGTGCTGTAGAATAATGACTGCTTTTTTTCCATAGTTACAGGACTTTATTTTCACATATGGATCTATTTATCAGAATTGAAAATGGATATGCAATAGCCTCAGATATTTTCCAGGTAGATTGTCTGGGACATTTGTAGTAGGCTGTAATTTTTTGAGGTATTTTTGATGGTATCTGTGGGATTTGTTTGGAGGGAAAATGTTGAAGGAGGTTATCTAATTGAGTAGGGACCTCAAGAGCTCGATTAGCCACGTGCATGGTTAGTGACTGAACTGTCTGTGTAAAGTGGGTATCAAACTGGTTTGATTAGGATATCATTTTGTTTATGTGTGTTTGGTGTTGGTTGCGTAATTTCTCCTGCTTTTAATAGTTTGTTGATTGAGACCCAGAACAGTTTTTGATTATTAGTGTGCACGTTTTTATTGGTTGAGTAATACTAATTCATAACTTTGGTACTAAGTTGTTTTGTTGGGTTTCTTAGTTGTCTGTATGCTAGCAAAGTAAGAGCTGTTTTATTTTTTTGTCCAGGCCTTTCATTATTTGTCTCTTTGTTTCACGAGTTGTTTAGTTGCTAAGGATAGCCATGGGCAAAGTTAGCTTTGACTCTCTTTATTCTGAAGGGGACTAATTTGTTTAGAACACATAGGAACATTTTATTGAACTCTGACACCTCATCATCTTATAAGGAAAGTTTTTAATGACTTCCAGTTAAAGAAATATAGTGTAGTAATAAAAGTGTTTTCATTAAAAGTAGTAAGTTATTTTTTCAGTCTGTAATGTGTTTTGGGGCTCTTGTTTTGTTAACTTATGTTGCATGGTATGTGTATGGTGGTAAGTGATAGGTTCATAGGTTCATAGGTGTGTACTAGGCTAATGGCCCTGGAGCCTTTACAAGCCTAGCCCATAGGATTACCCTGGCATTGTGCCACCCGACCTTAGTTCCCAGTGCCTCTGTTGAGTAGAGCCACTGGAGTTATCCCGGGGGTAAATTTTCTATTTCCCATCCACTCATCCAGATTTCTCTTAAAGAGGGTCAGTGAGGTGCTCTGCTTGACATGTATGGGAAGTCTATTCCAGAGCATGGGCAGTCTCTGGGTTATGAACCTGTCCCTCCAGCATGTTTTGTTGATTGTAGTAATGAAGCTGAGGTCTCTGGAGTGTGTGGTGTGGAGGGATTGGGATTTCTTTAGATGTAGCATTTCTAATAGAGCTGGGTCAGACATTGCTTTGTAAGTCAAGCAGAGATCGCCTCTAAGTAGGCAATATAAGACAGAGAATAGTTGGAGTTTTTTGAGTCTGTCCATATAGGACAAGTGTTTAAGGCCTAGGATCCTCTTTGTGAAGTACTTTTGTGGTCTCTCCAGTTGTTGCAGGTGTCTAGTGAGGTACATGACAAATGAGGCATTGTACTCGATGATTGGCCTAATGAGGGAAGAGTAGAGGGAGACAATGACCTCTTTCTTCCTGGATGCAAAACCCTTAGTGATGAGATGTGCCACATAGAAGGACTTTCTGACCACAGTGGCAATGTGCTGGTCAACAGAAAGGTTGCTGTCAACCTGTGTTCCCAGATCTCTTATAACTCCTTCTGTGTTCAGTGGACTACCATCGATGTGGTAATTCAAGGGAAATGGGTTTTCCCAAAGAGGATGATGATAGATTTTTTTGGCATTTAGTTAAATGCCATGGTTCTGACACCAGTTGTTGATCTCAGGCCTTTCTGCAGGATGTCAACATCACTTGGAGAGTTAATAAGAACTCCTAACTTGCAATCATCTGCGAACATTGTCAGCCAGCGTCCCTTCATGTTGGCCTGGACTTTAGAGAAGTAGATACCAAACAGGAGAGGACCCAGGACTGAACCCTGTGGGTCCCCACTTGTGACTGGTCTGCAGCCCGACTTGGAGTCAGCCACTTTCACACTGTGGGTTCTATCTGTGAACCAATTTGCAACCCACCTAGTAATATAGGGCTTGATGGCTAGCCTAGTGAGTTTTTCTTTGATTCCTGAGTAGGGAAAGGTATCAAAGGCCTTGACCAGATCAAGGCAGGTTGTATGAACCACCTTGCCTTCATCCACAGCTCTGGTGACTGACTCAAAGAAGTTGACCAAGTTGAGCAGGCATGATCTACCCTTCACAAAACCAAACTGTGTAGGATCCAGAGTTTGGAGATTCCCTATATACTTATTTATTAGGTCCATGATGATGCGTTCCATAGCTTTGCATATCAGACTCGTCAGGCTAATAGGGCGATAATTCCCAGTGTCTGTAGTCACTCCTTCTTTGTGGAGAGGGATGACTATAGCAGTGTGCCATTTGGTAGGGACAAAGCCTGAGGTGAGGCTGTGATTGAATAGGGCACACAGGTGAGGTGCCGGTTCACTCTGTAGTTCATGTAGAACACAGCCAGGGATATTGTCAGGTCCCATAGAACTTGTATTCTTGGCCTTGGACAGTGCTGTTTTAACCTGTGCAGCAGTAATACTTGGTGCCTGGCAATCTACTGGTATTCTGATTGGTCTTTTAGGAGGGGAGAGAGGAGTAAAGTTGGCACTGAATCTGTCGGCTAGTATATTGGCAATATCTTTTGGCTGTTTATGGGAGTTTCTATTGTGCAGTAGCTCAGAGCAAATCTGGGTATTGCTGTGGAGATGTTTTACATAAAGATAGAAGGTCTTCTGGTTGTTTTTACTATCTGCTGCAATTCTGTTTTCATAGCTAGCTTTAGACGATTTGATGAGGGATCTCAACTTTTTGTTGAGGCTGATAATGGAGTTTTTCCAGTCTTGGGACATTACCTTATTCCACATCAGTTTCCTCCTTCTGTTGTAGAGTTTGTTTATTGCAGGGGACCACCAGATTGGCTTCCTTTTTTTGGAGGAAAGTGTCTTGGTTCTGTTGGGTATGGTGAAATCGATGCATTTGTGTACATGTTCGTACAGTGCATTGGTGTATGACTCGATGGTCATGAAACTATTCTCCATTTGCATGGGTGCTGTGAAGTTAGCCACCTCTGTTTTTAGGAGCCCAGAGTTAGCTTTGGAGAAGTTTTTCTTGGTGGTTACCTTTGTGGGGGGGGGGGGGGGTGATGTGGATTTCCAAGATGATTAGTTTGTGGTCAGATCTAACCAGGGAGGAGCTGACTATTGGTGTAGAGCAATGGTTGCTTGAAGTCGCCCAGTATGAGAGTGTTAGGTTCCACCTTAATATTCTCCAGGGTGCTTAGAAACGTGGAGTGAGAGTCTTGGGACATGGTTTAGGACCTATAGCAGGCTATGACCTGAATCTGTGTCTTACCCAATGTTAGCTGCACCTGAAGCATCTCAGATGTGTTATGTTGGGCTACCAGTCTAGAGGTGTGTGCATCCTTTATGAATATGGAAACACCACCGCCTTTGGAGCTTTGGTCCAAGTTCTGGGGCCAAAAGGTGTAGAATGAGTTATAGCCTGGTTGTGTAGGCGTGTTTTCTGCTGCCTTGAACCAGGTCACTTAGTCTGATAGAGTTTCATGGGATAATCCACAAAGAAGCACAAATCAACTGTTGAAAAGAAACACAGCCACCAAACACTAGCGAACACCAACGAACCTTTAATGTTAAGCGCTTTTCGTCTACCAAAATAGGCAGACTTCTTCAGACAAATTCAGACTACATAATACAGTTAATTTAAGCTAAAAAAGGTGCCAAATCACCTGTATAATAACCAATCAGGTTGTAAACGTCTGCCTAACATCTAATAATTAAAGTAAAATAACTTAAAATACTTATACATTAATATCAACCACTACACCACTGTAAAAACAGTCCCAAACTTAATCTAATACTCTACATTTCCAAAGTTGTAAAAAACATACAATAAAACGTAGTATACATAAACAAACATAAATAATACCTTCACTAAAAAAAAGAGGTAAATTAAGTAACTATAATTCTTTAGTGAGGTAGACTTTTCAACTTCAGTATACAAGATAAAGAAGTGACTTCATTTAATTCCGGAGGAGAATACAAGTTGCAACCTGACTGGTAATTATACAGGCGATTTGGTGCCTTTTTTAGCTTAAATTACCTGTATTATGTAGTCTGAATTTGTCTGAAGAAGTCTGCCTATTTTGGTAGATGAAAAGCGCTTAACATTAAAGGTCCGTTGGTGTTCACTAGTGTTTGGTGGCTGTGTTTCTTTTCAAGAGTTTCATGGGATGATATTTTATTTGGAGGGGATGCTAGGATCCATTCAAGGTTTGATTATCTGGTTGAAGCTTTGTTATATCTAGTTTGTGTGGTTATAAGTTGAGTGACTTACTTATGCCCGCCACCCTTGACAGGGTATGAGCCACCAACTACAGCTCTCCACCGAATCTTGTCCTGGGCCAACTGTTCTATTTGGTTCCATGTGTAGCCTCTAAGCTTAGCATCTGCCTCAAAGTCTCGCCTCCAGGTGTTTCGTGGGCGGCCTCTTCCTCTCTTCCCCTGAGGATTCCAGCGCAACGCCTGTCTTGTAATATTGTTTGCTGGTTTGTGAAGAGTATGCCCGATCCATCTCCACCTCCTCCTCTTAACTTCTTCCCCAATCGAAAGTTGGTTGGTCCTTTCCAAATGGGTGGCGTTGGTAATAGTGTCTGGCCATCGAATCCGTAGAATCTTCCTGAGACAGCTATTTGTAAATGTCTGAAGTTTTTTAGTGGTGGTCTTGTTTAACCCCCAGGTCTCTGCCCCATACAGCAGTACTGACTTCACGTTAGAGTTAAACAGCCTTATCTTGTTGATCAAGGATAATTCTCTTGTTTTCCAGACCCTATTTAACTGTATGAAGGCTGCTCTTGCTTTTCCTATCCTTGCCCTGACATCAGCTTCTGATCCGCCCTGCTTGTCAATTATGCTGCCAAGGTAGGTAAAGGACTGCACTTCCTCCAGTGGCTTCCCTTGCAGAGTGATAGGGTTAGTATTTGTGGAGTTTAATTTAAGGATCTTTGTCTTCAGATTGTTAATGTTAAGACCCACCTCTAGTGCTGTAACTGCCACCAAATTTGTCTTGTTTTGCATTTGCTGCTGGCTGAGAGAGATGAGGGCGAGGTCATCAGCATAGTCCAGATCTTCCAGCTGACTCCATAGGGTCCATTGGATCCCATTTTTCTGTCCTGCAGTAGATTTCTTCATAATCCAATCGATAACTAACAGGAAGAGGAATGGTGACAGTAAGCATCCTTGCCTGACCCCAGTTTTACTTGAAAGCTTTCAGAGAGCTGCCCTCCATGTATAACCCTGCATGATAGACCATTGTATGAGTTCTTTATCAAATTTACTATTTTCGTTGGTATACCATAGTGCTTCAGAAGGCTCCACAGTGTCTCTCTGTCCACGCTATCAAACGCCTTTTCAAAGTCAACAAAGTTGATATACAATGGTGAGTTCCATTCAACTGACTGTTCCACAATTATTCTGAGCATTGCAATTTGATCAGTACACGATCTATTTTTGCGGAAGCCTGCCTGCTCTTCTCTCAGCTTTTTGTCAGTGATGTCCTTTATCCTTTCCAAAAGGATACGGTTGAAAACTTTTCCTGGAACTGATAGAAGATTGATACCTCTGTAGTTGTCACATTTGCTAAGGTCCCCTTTCTTGGGAAGCTTAATGAGATGGCTCTCTTTCCATTCTGAAGGAACAGTTTCCTCTGCCCAGATTCTTTCAAAGAGTGGATACAACATCTCCACTGATGTATTCAGGTCTGCTTTAAGGGCCTCTGCCGAGATGTTATCCGGTCCTGCCGCTTTCCCATTTTTCATTTGGATGATGGCTTTCCTGATCTCCTCCTTGCTCGGCTTTTCACAATTGATTGATAGATCTTCATTGGCTGGCTCAATAATTGGAGGGATTAGAGGTGACGGTCTATTTAGAAGTTCTTCAAAATGTTCCACCCACCTTTTCAGTTGATGTTCTATACTATTGATGGTTTTCCCTTGCTTATCTTTAACAGGTCTCTCTGGCTTACTGTACTTTCCTGAAAGTCGCTTGGTGATATCATACAACATTTTTGTGTTACCACTGTAAGCTGCCAGTTCTGCCTCAACTGCCAACTGTTCCACATAATTATTCTTATCTATTTTAATGCATCTTTTGACCTCTCTGTGGGCATCTGCATATTCTTCTTGGGCCTTGCTCTTTGAAGCTCTAGTTTTACTGTTATTTACTTTTGCCTTCTTCCTCTTTCTGTCTTCTATCTTTACCAGTGTTTCTGCAGTGATCCACTCTTTCTGATGATACTGTTTAGGTCCCAGTGTCTCTTGACAAGCTAAGTCTACAGCCTTTTTCACATTCTGCCATGAGCTGTTTACTCCACCCTCCTCAACCAGTTCTTGTAGCACTTCAAATTTGTTCTTCAGTGCAATGTTGAACTGTTCTTTTGTCTGAGAATCTTTCAATAGATGAACATTGTATTTGATTCTCCTAGATGACTCTTGAACCTGGGTTCTTTTAAGCTTTAGCTTCAGTCTAGCCACCAGCAAGTGATGGTCAGATGCTACATCTGCCCCTCTTTTCACTCTGACATCTTGTAATGTTCTTCTAAACTTTCTACAGATGCATATGTGATCTATCTGGTTTTCTGTTGTGTAGTCAGGGGAGACCCATGTATTTTTGTGTATCCGTTTGTGGGGAAAAATGCTGCCTCCAATGACCAAATTGTTGAGAGCACATAGATCAACAAACCTTTTACCATTCTCGTTGATTGTTCCCAGAGCATGTGTACCCATGATTTGCTCATATCCTATGTTACTGGATCCGACCTTGGCGTTTATATCGCCCATAAGGATAGTAAGGTCTTTGTCTGGGTAGGTCTCGAGGATCTGCTGCAGTCTTTCATAAAACTGATCTTTATCTTCCTCTTCACTGTCATTAGTTGGTGCGTAGCACTGGACCACATTCATTGAAATTTTCTTCTTCTTTGTACGGAATGAAGCTGTGATGATCCTAGGGCCATGTGCTTCCCATCCAATCAGGGCTCTCTGGGCCTGTTTGGCCAACATAAGACCAACCCCTTGGGAGTGAAGTGCTTCACTGTCCTCATGTCCAGAATAAAGCAACAACTCTCCTGTAGATAATCGACACTGACCAGCCCCTGTCCACCTTGTCTCACTGATTCCCAACAAACTCAAGTTGTTATTTCTCATTTCTGCTGCCACTTGGGCTGCCTTGCTTAGCTCATACATGGTCCTGACATTCCATGTGCCAATGTTTATTCTCCTGGTGGAGAGAAGGGTACTCTGCTTTGTGGCGTCCCTTCGGCTTTGGCCACAAAACTTCATAAATCTTCCATTTGAAGAACTCTCCTCTTCCAAGACAAGATTGTCTGTGTTTCCTGTAGTTGGCGTTTTTGTAGCAATTTGTTTTTTACGGGATGGGGTTGCTAACCCTAAGCCCAACCCTCCTCCTTTTTCAGACGGGCTTGGGACCATCCTTGGCGGAGTTAAGTTGAGTGAACCTGTACAGATATATTGATTTTTGGGTGGATTTTTAGATTGTATAGCTTGCAGTCTGTATTAACATCACTCAATATTATGGTTTCATAAGGGATTTTTGAGGATGCCTAGCAGAGAATATCTTCCATTGTTTTAACATTGTTACCTGGATGTATTTATGTACCCATGAATGAGACTATCTTGCGAGTGTTTACTTTTAACACTGTTAATAAGATTTCTGAGTTAGAGAGTGTGTGGAGGAAGAGAGAGATAAAGTACAGTTGTGTAAGTAAACTTACAGTAATGGCAGATGTTTGAATGACTACTGCTGCAGTAGCCTTAGCTGTGTGAGTTATATCATGCAAGGATGTAACAGCTGGCCAGCTTCCAAAGCTTCAAGACACCTTCCAATTAGCTTGAGCTGAGCTGACTAAAAGATAGGTTTGGGCACCAAGCCATTCAGAGCTTTCATGCCAACAAGGAGAAGGAGGCTGAGCCTTCAAAGGACAATGCTGGGAACAACTAATAATAAAATTCCACATCTTGGCAATAACTATACACCAAGAAACAAGGGGGGTGGAGGGAGGCAGCGGCTACTACAGCAGTGATCATTCAAACAACTATTATGATACATTTACTTACATAACTGTACTGTGTTCTTCATATTGATCACTGCTGCAGTAGCCTAAGCATTATGAGTAGATTACCATAGCTTACAAATGATGCCAGGAGTCCCTGGAGAATGGCCCTAGTTAAGCCTGATCTAGAACTGGAGAAGGAATCAAGTATATAGTATTTTGCATGGGTATGTGCAGAGGCCCAAGCTGCTGTTTCTAGAATACTTTTAGAATCCAACCCTTTCCAAAAAGCCATAGATGAAGCCACAGCCATGGTAGAGTGGGTCGTGACGCTGCCTAGAATAGTTTTCTTCTGGTAAGTATAACAAAAGGAAATAGCCTTAGACAGCCATTTGGAAATAGTCTACTTTGACACAGGTTGTCCTTTTTGCTTACCATCACAAGAAATAACGAAGTGATCAGAAAATCTGAAATACTTACTGTAGTTCTGTCAATATAGTACCTTAGGTGCCTGTGGACATCTAAGGTATGAAGGATACTTTCTCTTTCCCGTTTTAGGTTCATGAAAGGAAATGGGGAGATAGCTTGGCTTAAACTCAGATACCGCTTCAGACATAAAAGGATTAGTTCCCAAAGAAACCCTGTGCCTTTGGAACATGAGGAATTGTTGACTCACCATAAGAACTTGAAACTCAGATACCCTTCTTACCGAGGTCAAAGAAATCAGTAGAACTGTTTTCCATTTTAAGAATCTTAAGTAGGCCTTGTTAGCTGGTTCAAACAGAGGGAATGCTGGCTTCTGTAACACAAAATTAAGATCCTAAGGAAGTGCCACCAGTTTTCTAAGAAGACCCTTATAGAAAACCCCTTTTAAAAGAATTTTAACAAGAGAATTTATTGAAAGAGGAGGGTCCATGGGTAAACATGCTGAAAATGCTGATTAATGAACTTTATTGGAGGAGTAAGAAAGGACATAGGCTAGTGACCAAAACAAATATTATAAAACCAGAGAACAACTAGCCCTGAAAAGGTGCTGGTTATATTGTTGGCACCAACTAGAAAACCTTTTACATTTGATAATATATGGTTTTATAGTCTCAGGCTTATTTATCTCCATTAGTACCTGCTGCACATCTTCAATAGCTGGTGCCTAAAGGGATTTAAAACAGTGTCATCCAGGCAGTCAGTTTAAGTTAATTTGGGTCGGGGTGTATCAGACACCCCTGATGTTGTGTGAATAGATCCAGTCAGTGAGGAAGCTTGTGGTAATTGCTACTGTCCATTCCCAAAAGAAGGAAGAACTGCTGCCTAGGCCAGAATAGAGTCACCACAATGATCTTGGGGTATTCCATCTAAATCTTCAGAAATACCCTGGATATCAGTGGAAAAGGTGGAAAAGCATATAGGAACATTCCTGTCCAAGGAAATGAAGAGGCACCTGTCTTCCTGGCCTTCATGCATGAAATCCTGGAACAGAATCTTGCCAGCTGTTTGCTCATAGAGGAGGCAAATACATCTATTTGAGGAACTCCCCACAGATGGATAAAATCTTGGAAGATCCCCAGTTTAGTTTCCATTCATTAGGGCCTGCCCTTGTCCTGTTCATCTGATCTGCCACACAATTTTGCTCTAACAGAATGTAGGATGCCTGGAGAGTGAGTTAGTACCATAAAGCTGTATTGCAAGCCACTGTAACATAGTTAGTTTACAAAAGGGGTATGACCTGTTCCCCCTTGCTTGTTGATGTACCACTGTAACAACTTGAAGAGGTACTGGGGACCAAATTCAGAATGTTGTGTGCCTTGATCAGAGAAAGCATCTCTTTCTTACTTATGTGCTTGTGTCTGCCCTTGGTGTCCCACACACCTTGCACTTTTACCCCTCCTGAAACTACCCCTCAAGTAAAGTCTGAGCTGTCTGTGGTGACTGACTGCTTTACAACAAGGAGAGAGAGGTGGAGGCCTGGCTTGAAGGAAATTTTTTGTCTCCACCAAGTGATTTCTCTTCTGACAAACCCTAAAACTTGGATTTGAAAGGACAAAGGATGTTGGTGCTGAGACCAGCGAGACTTTAAATACCATTGTATCTTTCTCATATGGAGTATTGCTAGGGGTATCATGAAAATCATATATGCCATGAGAGCCAAAATCCTGAGGTGTTCCCTCTCAGTGACTAAATTCTGAGTGGAAAACATTAGAAACAGATTTACATAAGTACTTTTTTTCTCCTGTGGAAGAAAATCTCTTTGAACTGAGGTCTCTAGTTGACATCCCAGGAACACATTCCTGTGTGAAGCAGTCAAGAAAAACTTTTCTCTTGGAATCTCAGCTTATATAAGATCTCTCACCTATAAGAGAGATTCCTGACACTTTGAAAATGACTCTGCAAAGATAAGCAAATCATCTAAATATGGAAAAATGTGGATTCTCTGTATCCTGCAATGAGCTATAACTGTTACTAGACACTTGGTGCAATGGATAGTCCAAGGTTAAGACAGAGAACTCAGAATGTGATCCAGAGATGCAAAACCTTAAGAAACGCCTGAAGTCTGGATGAATAGAGATGTGATGATATGCATCTTATAAGTCTAATGTTACCAGGATACTTGAAAGAGGAAGAAGAAGTAACAGGCTCTGAAGTGACATAATTTTGAATTAGGGTACTATCACAAGCAGGTTTATGAAAGAAATAATGATCCAGAACTGGTTTCCAAGCATTTTCTTTCTTTGGCACTAGCAACATCCTAGCATAAAACCTCTTCCCCCCTTGGGAAGGAAGAACGGGTTCTATCAGTCCTTAGGACAGCATGTGATGAAAAACAGGCGGACACAACAGTCTGATCTGACGATGAGGAATGACCCCTGGAAAGAAGAAATTTCCAACCACTGCTAATCTGTAACCTTGATGAATGATGTTCAGAACAAATTTCACTGAAGCAATCTGTTGCAAAGAGAAAAATGGAGAGTAAGACTGTCTGGAAGAAAAAAAGGGGCCAGGGTAGCAGAGGATGATAAGGTATTTTGAATAGTCATTCAGACATATTGGACTGTGCTTGGTTTTGGGAGATTAGACTTCTTTTTGGAACTCCCTTGCCATTCCTTCTTAAATATCTGTTTACCTGAGTTCTGTTGAGACTATTTATTTCATTTTCTGCCAAAAATGGAGGAGAAAGAAACTCCTGTAGACAATTTGGAAAAGGAGAGCTGAAAAATCTTAGAGAGTGCCTGAATCAGCTTGCCCCTTTCATCACATTTTTGATCAGCAGAGAGACTGAACACTAAGTCTCTATCATCTTGAAGGTTCTAAGAATGCAGCCATGCAAATCTCTTTCAAACAGTACCAGTGGTCATAGACATACCTCTCAACTGTACAGATTTTCGCAGAATGTCCAAATTTTTGCCTCATGTTTTTGGTCCATTTTTCATAAAATTGTGATTTTCTGTAAAATGAATGGCAAATAATTAATGACTGATGTTAGAAAATAATGACAGACATATGAGTTTCAGACTGCATATCCTTCCTGTGGTCACATGGGTTTCCTTCAGGTGCTCCGGTTTCCTCCCACATCCCAAAGACGTGCTGTAGGTGAACTGGACACTCTAAATTGGCCCTAGGCATGAATGTGTGTGTGTGTGTGTGTGTGTGTGTGTGTGTGTGTGTGTGCGCTTTCCGTGGAAGGTTGGTGCCGGGCTGGCAACTCAACTCTGTAAAACTCCACTGCCAATCATGAGGGGACAGGTGATCTGCTCTAGTGACCCCTAACTGGGAAAAGCCGAAAGAAGAAGAAGATGAAGATATGAGTTTCAGACTTCATACCCTTCAGAAAATTCATGACAATGCAAAACCTATTATTCTATCTACTTTCTAAGTTTGTAAGAGCAGTATTTAAAAATTGTCCCCATTTTTGGGCATTTGTCCCACTTTTATGTATGGCTTTGTTCTAAGAGGTTGAGAGGTATGGCCATAGTCCTGGAAGAAGTATCAACAGTGTCATACACACACTGCAAACAATGAGTAGTGACCTGTGCAATAGAAGAAACTAAGTTATTTAAAGCAGATTTCTTCCTGATGAAAAGAAACTGCAGATTAAATATTCCTCATTCTTTCATAAACTTTAACATATGAGCCTGACAATTCAAAAATTTAAAAATCAAAGTTGTAGAACTATACAGTTTTTCCCCATATCTATGACTAATTTTTCCATCCTTTTTTTCCAACAAACATCTATATTAAATTTTCTCACATGACACAGGCAATCTTACATTTATACAAATGAAAAATAAATAACATGACACAACTTTAATTGCAATAAGTTTGCCATCCTTGTCAGAAATAGTAGGAATGGAATTAACTAAGTGCTTAGTAGCAATGGGATCAACTAAAGCTATAGCTATTTGGTCCGGTTTGAGAATAGCCTATAAAACTTTAAAAAGACTGAGGAACTTCATACATCATATCTGCCTTTTTAGTGTCAGCAAGATCACTATCAGGAAAATTGCAGGCAGTAACACACATCCTCTAAAGCTGACAGAACAAGAGGAATAGGTGTAGATTTTAGAAAATCCTTCTACAAATCTCAGAATTTTCTGAGGCACTTAGAAGCATCAATATTCTCCCACAGAAAACACTGGCACTAGCAGTCATCTCAGAGAAAAAAACATCACAGGGAGAATCAGAAACTGAGCTCTCCTCTGAGTTTGAATCAGAAATCTGAGGAAAAAATCCTGAAATCATTCCTGCTTCTTCATGCTCACATTCGGAATCTTCAAGAAAAGAGGAATCCCTCTTTACAAGAAGAACCTATAGATTGAACTAAACCCTGAGCCAGACCCAGTAAACTACTCCTGTCTAAAGAAATTTGATGTAGAGTAGGTACAGGCTTAGTTTTCTTTTTCTTTTTGAAAGGAAAATGAGGCCAACTTTGTTAGAAATATCAGCAGCTGCTTTCCTAGGGATGGGCACAGCATTCTGGCACAACAGGGAAACCTTCCCTATTCCCTCTCCCCAGACAGACGGGAATGGCTCTTCCTTGCCCACTGAGGGGACTCCAACAGGCACGGTGGATGTAGCTAATCCCTGGTATAAAGTGACTGCAGATTCTCTACACCAGGGGGATCTGGGGTAAAAAATGAATGGTCTGAGGTACAACAAATGGCCACAGCAGAGTCACCTACCTTCAGCTGAGGCAAATTGCTAGCCTGCTGAGGTGACAACGGCTGTTTGATTAACTTTTTCTTTTCATGGCTGGAAGAATGACCAACCATGGTACTGGTAGACTGTTCCATGGTCAAGCTGAAAATGGTCTTCTTTCCTGGGGAAAACAAGCAGCAAAAGCTAGCAAAACTACCACCCCACAAAAGTTACCTTTTTCTGACAGAAAAGAAAACACATTAAAAAGCACTTTCAAACAATACGCCAGCCCTACAAAGGAAAAAGTAACACAATTTCTCCACAGAAAATATTGACTTTACTTTTAAACTGAAAGAAAAAAATGAGTTTAAAAGTACATTACAGTCTTGAAACTGTCCACTAAAATACAACACTCCTAGCTTTAAAATACATAATAAAACATCAGTACATTTAGGAAAATGGAATTTCTTTTTCCCCAAAAGGGAACTCATCTGCCCAACAAAGGAAAACTCAAACTAACCAACAATTCTCAAAAGCCTCAGAGGTGAGTACTTTTTGGCAGCAGTAAAGCTATGAAGGGCTCCATGCCAAAACTTGTCATTTAGTCAGCTCAGCTCAAGCTGCTTGACAGTTTTGGAGTGTAGAAGATGCCCTGAAGATTTGGGAGCTGACTGGACATTATATCCTTGGCAGGATATAACCCATATAGCTGAGGGTACTGCAGATGTGATTAGCATGATCAACATCTTATCTACACAGTAAAGGTACAGTACAAGCTGACATCGATCCTCAAAAGCCTCAGTGGAACATATTGTTCTGTAGCTGGAAGTCTGTGCAGGGTTTGGCACCTAGTCCTGTCTTTTTAGTCAGCTCAGCTGAAGGTGAATAATGGTTTGGGTGTGAGGAAGGTGACCTGAAACTTTTGTAGCTGGCAGAATTTTATATTCTTGCAGGATATAACCCATATAGCTGAAGTACTGAAGCAGTGATCCATAAGGACATCTAGTGTGTTATTGCAGAAAATAGTGACATCACTCAGTATTTTTGTTGGCTCTGTCTAATGTGATAATGCTATACCCTGGTGGGATCATTTCTTCATTTTTTGGTTCCTGGTAGAGGCAGGTTTCTGTGGTAGCTAAGATGTCCAGAGTGTGTAGTGCTATCCATACATGCACTTCAGGGAGTTTGTTGCAAATACTTTGTAACTTGGTTTGGTATATATGAAGGCCAGGGTAGGGCTGAGGGTGAGGTGGTGCCGATAAAGAAGTTGATGGGCATATGCTGTCTGGTACCTGTAAATGCTGATTTTATCCTGTGTTTGAGTGGATGTCACAGTTAGGTTTTGTGGTAATGGTGGCATGACTGCTGCACTGAAGATTGTGCAAATACTGCAATAAAGAAGTAGCTGAGAAGCATTGGAAACATGAACCACAAAGCATTATAGAGAATGATGAAGTGTATATCACATGGGATCATCCATTACCAACAGTTAAAAAAAGTGAAAAAAAGAGATACGGTGGTCCATGAAAAAAGACAAAACTTAGATTGATCGTTGAAATTGCTACATCCAGTGATTACAGTGCCTTATGTATAGAGAAATAGAGAGACAAAGTCATAAAGTATCAGGATTTGCAGGCAGAAATGAGGACAATGTGGAAGAAATATACCCATACCATTCCAACAGCAGTAGGAGCAATGGGTATAATATAAAATAATCTACAGTCATACATAGATGTACTAACAATACATGTAAGTCTGTATGAATTATGGAAGGAAGCAATTCTGGGCACATTTTGGGTGCTGAGAAGAGCACTCTTGGCTAACTTCAAAGATTGAAACAATACTAATTTCATGGACTCTAATCATACACTGACTTAGAAATGGGGTCCATTCCGTCATGGTATTAGAAAACCCAAAAGACTTAGAGAAAATAATCCAAGAGAAACCAAATGAAGAGTATCATTTGCCTGCAGGCTGGTAGAATGAAGTTCATACCCCTGCCCTTACATTGCTTGCCATACACCTCTTGTCTAGTAGGTAGTGCCACTGTAGCAGGCTGGACTGCCTCTCTCTTCCAAGAGTCAGTGAGCAGATTTTGGTCTCTTAGCCCTACTCCTCGCTCCAGCCCCTACAGTCCCTGGTTGTGTAGCAGTCAAAACTTCACTCTGCTACATAACAGAGTTGGGCTGTACAGCTCTGAGGATTTGATCTCTTTAGTGCAGTAGTCTGAAGTCTGTTTCACTAACAAAGTGCTTTGTACCTTGCTATGAACTGTTTTCAAGATTTGCTGCAAACTACAAGTGTCTAGCTGTAGCCAGAGCTCCAGAAGTCATGTCATGTAACTCTATTCCATATAATGCAAATAAATAAAAAAATAAATAAATTAAGACAATAGATAATGGTAAATAGTTTTCTCCTTCAAGTTCAGCTTCTGTATGGCTCATTTATTGATTATTGCTGGTTCATTATCAGGTCTTCTAATTCCTTTAGTGCATTCTAAAGCAAAGCTTAAGTCTATCTGACAGAAAAATATTTTCATTGTCCTAACTATTGCTGTTGGTCATAATGAGACTGGCAAAGTCACTTTTCCACTGGACTCTTTAACAAATGATTTAACTCACATTTATCTTCAGCCAACATTTATCGTCATTTGGATTCTTTAAGCAAGAAATGTGAATACTAATACAGATTGCCTTAGCAGCTTTAGTGTTTGTAATTTAGTTACGAATTGTGCTGTTTATGTACTAGACAGTGCAATATTCAGATACCTAAACTGCATAAAAGAAGTTAATTATGACTTGAACTCCTCTCATCTAAAAACATTAGCAGAAGACAGCATGACAAGTACTGAAGAGAAAGAAGGCAATTGTTAAAAAGAAATGCATCTCAGCCACTTCTGTAGGACAACACAACAGTCAGCTGCACAGAATGTGTACAGGTAAGGCAAGGTTTGGAAATACTAAGATAACATAAGCAGAAGTTATTTACTTACCAGTATGTTAGATATTTATTTTTCCAATCCATCCGTTTTGACTGGCAGGTAATCTGCCCAGCTGATGAATCCAATCTAGCAACTTTTCAACTTCAAATACTTGCAAGAGCGCTCAAGCTCCAGCTTTCTACTATAATGCACCAGTGTCCTTAACATCCTTAGATCAAATTTGCCTCTAAGAACTAGAAATGCTCATACAAAAGTGCTAAAGAAAAATTGGAGAGCATGCTTCATGCAGAGGTATACCATGTCTGTCCAGATGGATAGACACTACAGTTTGGAAGGAGGATGGTGGAGGATTGTCAAGGTGGATGAATTAGGATAGTAAGGATCCAGCATTATGCCAAGTCCGTAACGTCCATGTCCTGTATTGTCCCATCATCTGCCCAGCTACTTAATTTCCTGGGTGCCATTATGAAAGTAGATGCTTTGTGATGGTAGAATCAAATGAAGACCTGGATCTAGAAATTATATCCAGTTTTTAGTGCTTGATGAAGATATGCATTTGTTGACCAATTTGCTAAAGAAAAAATATCAATGGAGGAGTTTATGAAGAAGGCCATGGAAGTAGTAGCTGACCCTGTAGACTGGGTTTTATGTCTCGAGGCAAGATACTTTTTGTTAATAGAGTAAACACGTATAATACAATCTGATCTGATCTGGACATAGTGACTTTGGAAACCTTGGTGCAACATTTAGCAGCTGAAAAGGGAACAGAGAGTTATCTTTGTGGAATTCTTTAGTATGGTGCAGGTTAAAAAAAACTGTCTATGGACATTTAGTAAGTGAACTTGAAATTCATATTTGTTAGCATGATTTGGAAAGAAGACTGGCAGGTGAATATTTTGTTTCAAGGCTGATTCAGAGGCAACCTTAAGTACAAAGGAACAGTAAGGCTTCAGCAAGACTTTGTGTTTATGAAAAACTATTGTTCTGATATCCATTTTGCTGATGTAGTAGCAATAATGAAAGTACAGTTGTGTTAGTAAAATACCATAACAGTAGATTCTCACATGATCACTTCTGCAGTAGCCTTAGCTAGATGGGTTATATTTTGCATGTGATATAACAGCTGGTCAGTTTCCAAAGCTTCAGCAACCCTTCCACTCACCCAAACCATTAGTCAGCTCAAGCTGAACTGAATAAAAAGTCAGGTTTGGGTGCCAAGCCATTCAGAACTTTCATGCCAACTGAGAGAAGGAGGCTGACCCCTCAGTGGGCATTGCTAGGAAAAGAAAAAAAATACATGTCCACATCCTAGCATAAAAACACAGACAAAACGGGAATGGGGGGAGGGAATAGCTATTGCAGCTGTGATCATTCAAATATCTACTGTTATGGCAAGTTTATTTACTTAACTGTACTATGTTCTTCATATTGATCACTGCTGCAGTCACCTTAGTTATAGAGAGCAGATTACCATAACTTAAAATAACTGGTAGGTGGAAAGGGAAGGATCCAGCAGCCCCTGCAAAATGGTCATGGCAAAGACTGCCCTAGAACTGGATAATCTAGTTTATAGTGCTTTGTAAAAGTATGTAAAAATGACCAAATTGCTGTTTCTAGGGTACTTCTAGAGTCCAACTCTTTTACAAAAGCAATAGATGAAGAAAAGGCCGTGGTACAGTGAGCCTTAACACAGCCAGGAATAGTTTTGTTGTGGTGGGAATAACAAAAGGTAATTGCCTAAGTCAACCATCTGGAAATAGCTTGTTTTTATACAGATTACTTTCACAAGAAATGAAAGTATGGCTGTGTGAAATCTTACCACAACAGTAGATGCCCTTGCCTTCACTGTTGCAGTATTCATAACATAAGGGATTCCCTGCTGTGGAAGCCTGAAGTCCTGCCAGTGTATCAAAGCCTACTGTTGCTTTAAGGTATGCCAAACATCACCCAAATGCTCCTTGCTTAGCATAGGGCATAGAGGTGATGTTTAGGCATACCATCCTCAGAAATGATTGTCCCAGTAGGAACACCAATCAAAAGAAACCCAAGGGGTAACCTGTGCATCCAGGAATGAAAAGGACTGGGGGATGGAGGGAGGGAGTGAATACTGCAGCGGTGAAGACAAGGACATCTACAGTTATGGTAAGATTTTATACAACCGTACTATGTCCTTACTTTCACTGCTGCACTATTCATAACATATGGGAGAGAGCCAAAGCTCAAGAAGAAATTTGGGAGGAGGAAGGAGCAGCAGAGCCCTCTAAGAAACCATGAAGAACAGCCATAGCAAAACCAGCTCTAGCGATACCATACAACTTTTAGTACTTGGTAAAAGTATGTACAGAATTCTAGGTAGCTGTTTCAAGAATGGAATTAGTATCTACGCCCCTGAAAAAAAGCACTAGAAGAAGCCACAGCTCTAGTAGGATGTCTTTACAGAAGGAAGGCTGTTGCCATGAAAAGTGTAACAAAAGGAAATAGCCATTGAAATCCAAAAAGAAATAGTTTGCTTGGCTACAGCTATTCCTAAAGACTTAGGATGAAAGGAAACAAACAACTGATCAGATTTTCTAATAGTCTTAGTCGTATCCAAATAAAATCGGAGTTGTCTATGCACGTCCAAAGTATGCAGAACCCTCTCACTATCAGATTGTTGAGAGGGGAAAAAAGTAGGCAAATTAATAGACAGATTAAGTGACAACTCATTAACTACCTTCGGCATAAAAGAAGGATTAGTACACAAGGACACCCTGTCCTCATGGAAAATCAAAAAAGGAGGACAAGCCATAAGAGTTTGCAATTCAGACGCCCATCTGGCTGAAGTAAGAGCTAAAAAAAAGCAGTCTTCCAAGAACAATGTTACAAGGAAGCTGAAATGGCAGGCACAAAAGGAGCCTGACTCAGTTTCTCCAAAACAAAATGATGATCCCAGGAGGAAGGAATTGGCTTCCTGAGAGGTCTAATATTAGGGACGCCTTTTAAAAATTGTTTAGCCTCAAATCTAGAAGCTAAAGGAGGAGTTACATGCAGACAAGCAGAAAGCGCTGATAACTGGGCCTTAATAGAAGAATAAGTCAAACCAGCATTAAGTAACTCACACAAATAAAACAGAACCAAAAGAACATCCACAGTAAGTGAGTCCAGGTTATGACAGAGACAGGTTTTCCTAGTAGTAAGCTTCCTGACCTCCTGCAGGACCTGCAGCATGTCCTCAGAAAAAAAGGTGTCTATGAGGAATCAGAACCCTATCACCAAGAGTGCCAGTTGAACTGTGGACAGATGGGGATGGATGAGAGATCCCTTGTCTTGTGTGAGTAGATCCACCCTGTAAGGTGCCTTCTGAAGACTGCCCTTGACTAGATGCAGACATAGAGAAAACCAGTGGTGTTGCAGACAAAAGGGAGTTGCTAACAAGATTTTGGGAGCATCCTGTTGAATCTTGAAGAGGACTTTTGGATTGAGAGGAAAAGGAGGGAATGCATAAAGAAACATCCCCTTCCAAGAAAATAAGAAGTCATCCACCTTACACACCAGAGAACCTGACACTCTGGCACAAAACAGAGGAAGTTGTCTGTTCAGAGGGGAGGCAAATAGATCTGCTTGAGGAGTACCCCACTGGTGGACAATGTACAGAAACACATTCCTGTGAAGCACCTTTTCAGAGTGTCTGCCACAATGTTGTGATCTGAAGGGATATAAACTGCCTGAAGAGTCACTTGATACTTGTAGCAAGATCCCATAACAAAAGTGCCAACCGGCAAAGAAGATAAGATCTTGTCCCTCCCTGTTTGTTGATATACCACATCACTTTGGTATTCTTTGTGAATACCTTGAGAAGCCCTGGAGAGAACAGAGGATGAAAGGCCTGAAGAACCAGCATAAGAGCTCTCATCAATTTGACTGTGATGAGCTCCTTCTTCTGACAAGGTGACTGCACCCCTGTACCTTCAGGGAGACAAATGTTGCTCTCCATCCCACATCTATAGTGTCTGTGAACAGTTCCTGAGAGGGAAAAGGGGATTGAAAAGGGAGCCCTGGATTCAGAGATAACTGCAGGATCTACCACTGAAGTTACTTCTTGAGACAAGGAAGAAGAGGAACTACAAAGTCTAAAGGATGTGCATGTTGAAGCCACACTGACTGGAACTTCCTTATGAGGAGTTTGGCCAGATGGAGCATACGAATGGTGGAAGCCATGACATTCAGAACTCTCAGAATCTCCTTGGCTATAGTGGAGGCCAGAGGAAGAAGAGGAAGAAGAGAATGAAAGTAAGAAATGAGAGTTAAGGTCTATGGAGGAAGCAGGGATGTCAGCACTGTCACCATCTGAATCCTGCAATCCAGAAAGATATAATCCTGAGAAGTAGTCAGAGAAGACTTTTTGAATTTTTGTGAACCCCAGGCACTGGAGAAGGGAAATGTCAAAATGAAGATTTTGCAAAAGGATCTCTGGAGAAGATGGCTGAAATCAGCAACGTATTCATATAAGGAAATATTTGGATCCCTTGAAGCCTGCAAAAAGCAATCATAGTAGCGAGGCATTTGGTGAACACCCTTGAGTCAGTAGAAATGCCCAAGAACAAAGCAGAGGATGGATCGAAAAATGGAAATAAGCATCCTTGAGATCCAGAGACAACAGATAGGTCTGAGGGAACAAGATAGGAAATTGTCTAAAGGGACAACATCCAAAAGGAGGCTACCTACATAAAAGTGTTTAGATGAAAGAGGTCTAGTATCAGTCTCCAAGTGCCCTCTTTTCTGGGCAGTAGAAACATTCTTGAGTAAAACCCCTTTCGCCTTTGGAACACAGGCACTTCTTGAATAGTATCCTGAGACAAGAAATCTTGAAGAACCTCCAGGAAAAAGGAAGCTGTTCCCAAGGAGGCTGAGGGATGCCCATAAGAGGTGGGTGGGGAATCCACACCATCAAGTACCCCTGATGAATGATTGATAGAACCCAAGAATCCTGAGTGATCTGAAGTCAAATAGGAAGACAAAGAGGAATGTGGCTGGGAAGAGTCGGATAGTCATACAGCACCTGGTTTGTCAGGAAAGGAAGGCATCTGAATCCCTGAAGTCTGAGTGGCCTTAGTAGGAGGTGCCCGTTTGCCACTCTTTTAACATTTAGCTGGCTTAGAAAGGTAGTTTCTCTGAAATTTAGGCACATGAGAAACAAACATGTTTAAGCTCCTGTAAGGCCTTCTCCTTATCCTGAAGAGACTTAAACAAACCAGCATCTGCTTCCCCAAACAAAAGTTTATTATCCAGAGGACCACCCATTAACTTAGCCTTAATATCATCAAGTAAAGGTTGAAGCCTAATCCAAGAATATCTCCTCATTACTGAACTAAAAGCAGCAGCCTTAGAAGAGGCATCATAACTACATTTGATAGAATGATGAACCACTTGAGAGGACGTCCGTAGCAAAGAAAGAGCGAATGTTTTACCTTCAGGGTCTGCAAGATCAGAAATAAGCTGACAGACTTGAGAAAGAAGAGCCAACACATACATAGACATATGAGTCTCATAATTAATGGCCCTAAAAGCCAGGGTAGCAGAAGTGTAAATCTTCTTATCCATCCTGTCCATGGTTCTGCTGTCCTTGTCAGAAGGCAGTAACTTGGGCAAAGGAAGCAATTGAGATGGCTTATCTTATGCCACGGACACCACAGAGGGGTCAGCAGCAGGACATTTGTCCAAAATGTTACAATCCTGTAACATGTATGCTGATGACTCAACTTTAATCTGTTCTGCTAATAATGTGTCCTCCCTCCAGTCCTCCTCACACAACTTCTTCCATGTAGAAAGAAAAGTTATTGGAACACTCCCTTCTTCTAATGCCAAAAAAAAAACTTCTTCTTCTCTACTCCTACTCACAAATCTTCCACACCTTTCTTTACCATCTCCTCTAATAATGCTACCTGTATGCCATCACAGCACAACCACTAACTACTAGGTAACTATTGATATAACCTTAATAAATTTTAATTTTGATGACCATATTAACAACAAAATTAAAAACAAAAACAAAAAATAATTTTACGAATTTACCCCTTTCTTACACCAGCAGCTAGAAGAAACACCATGCCCAGACCCACCTGATCTCTCTACTTTTCTATGCCACTGCTATTATTTGTGATATTTTCTTATAAGTTATATTATTGCTAACTTTTTTATGTTGCATTCAAATTTGTATTGTTAACCAGTGTCTTTGTTAACTTGGCTTTGTTTTGCTAACTTTTTTTTTTTTTTTTTTTACATACACACACCATTGTATTTTTGTATGTTTTTTGCTTTTTTTTGCTTTTTTTTTTGTTTGTTTTCTTACTTCATGAAATTTTCTCTTTTTTCCCTACTGAACGGATATATGTATAGCAGCTAGACTAGCCGAGCAAAAAAAAAAATAAAAAATAAAAATAAATAAATAAATCCTCAGGGACCCTATAAAACCTATCAGGCTTCTTGGAAGCAGGGGGCAGAGAATCAGGCACTTTACAGGCACTAGAAAAAGCATCCAGCACAGCAGCCAAAATAGGAGGAATAGCTGTAGGTTTATGAGATTCCATCTGCAGTAACTCGTAGTACCTCTTATGGATATCAGAGACCTGAGCACAATCCCACAGTATCAGGACTATTAGATTCCTCCTCCTTTGATCCATAGTTTAAAGGAAAAGAAATCTGAGTAGAATATGGCAGGGATTCTTCATCAGAATCCATCTCTCTATCGGAAAAATCCTGTTTACTAGGCCTTTTAAGGGGAGTAGAGGACCAAGGAGGAGCAGGGACAAAAAAACCCTGACGCCGTAATGACATTAAAGCATTAAATAACCCCAGATTAAAGGCCTACCATTCACTTTGTAGATCCGTAGGAGAAGAGGAAACATGATTATTATTTTTGTTTCTTTATTAGGGGAACATCTGCCCTATAAAACTGAGGAGGCTCTGACTCAGGACGGCATTTGAAAACTGTAGTAGGAATGTCTTCCCTAACTAGAATCTGTGGAAGCCACCTAGGCCCCTCAGAAACAATCAATCTTGGTTCCCCCTGAACATCCAAAACAGATGCCTACAAAGCCTCATCAGATGTGCTGCCAGTCAGTTCCTCCCCTGCCTCCAACCCGGTCATGGCAGAGAAATCTGACAACACAGTCAGGTGAGCCACTAGGTTCATAACAACCTCAGGAGAATCACCCGGCAGAGGCTGGACAGAGGAAGAGGCAGTCTGTCAGACCACAAGAGGAGGCGATGTTCATAATCGCATAGAGTTAAGGGAAACATGCTGGGTAATTAATTTAAGAGCAAACAGATTACCAGGCTTGAATACTATTGTGCCATTTAAACCTGCGCTTAGGAATAGAAGGAATATGATCAGCAGGCTTACTTGAATGTTGCTTCATTCATATAATGTATTCACGCATATAGCCATTAGTTTTCTCATATACAATCTTATAGTAAGAAGAAATACTGTGCCTTTAATTATAATGAAGGAAACTATACCTCTTTCCTTTTGGTTTGCAACAAGGGCGTGTCACAGATGAATGCCTGTGATGCCTTATAAATACAAAAGCTGAACAGTTCCTTTTTTACGATCTGAGGAAGGCATATTTGCCGAAAGCGCTTATCAGAAGACTGAGGACTGCTTGTTTTATGTCATATTCTCTTTTTTATTAAAGTTTTGATTTTATTATCAAGTTTTACTGCCGTGGTGGACGACAGGAGTTTTTTAGTAGTGTTTGCCTTTTCTGTTCCTCGTTGTTGTCCTTCACAGTGTAAGAACGTTTTTTACCTACCACCTTAATTGTAAAAGAAGGATTAATTCTCAGGGAAAATCTGTCTCTGTAGAAAATGAGATAAGGTTGACCTACCATAAGAACTTGAAATTTTGATATTGTTCTTGCAGAGGTCATAGCAATAGGCAAAACTGTTTTCCATGTTAAGAAACTCAAGCCAGCTATATTAGCTGGTTCAAGTGGAGGAAATTTTAGGTTTTGTAACACAAACTTATGATCCCAAAGTGGAGCCACAATTTTTTGGAGGCTTTTTAAGTTAAACCCCCTTTCATAGGTTCATAGGATGATACTAGGCTATTGGCCTGGAGGCTCTTATAAGCCTAGCCAAGAATTTCGCCCATGTTCCCTCAAAGTCAGCACCTGTTTCCCCTGTCCAGGGATCCCAGGGGTGTATTTTCTGTTTACCATCCAGTCATCCAGGTTCCTCTTAATGAGGGCTAGAGAGGTACTGTGCTTGAAATGAAGTGGGAGTGTGTTCCACAGATGGAGGAGTCTTTAGGACACAAATCTATCCCGTCAACAAGTTCTATTAATGTCACAGACCAGGTTAAGGCCTTGCATGCAGGTTGTGCAAGTGGAGTTTGACTTATGGATATGCAGCAACTCCATCAAGGCTGGGTCTGAGATGTCCTTGTATGCCAGACACAAGTGACCTCTGAGCAGTCTGTATGAGAATGAGTAGAGGGACAGGGCTTTTAGCTTATCTGTATAGAATAGGTGTCTGAGACTCTGGATTTTCATGGTCAGGAACCTCTGTGGTCTCTCCAGCTGCAGCATCTGCTTGGCAAGGTAAATGCTGAAGGGGGCATTCTACTCGATAATGGGTCTGACAAGAGAGGAGTATAGGGATGTTATGACCTCCTTGTTCCTGGATGAAATACTTATTTATGAGGTGGGCCATGTAGAAAGCCTTCTGTACAATGGGGGCAACGTGGTGGTCAAAAGTCAGGTTGCTATCAACCTGGGTGCCCAAGTCCCTCATGACTGATTGCATGCTTAGTAGGCTGTTATTAATGTAATAATTAGTGGGGATGTCTTTTTCCCCAAAGGGAATAATGATGCATTTCTTGGCATTAAGTTTGAGGCCATGGTTCTGGCATCAGTCATTAGTTTGGCTAAGGTCTTCTTGGAGGATGTTCACATCACTAGGGGAATTTAAGACAGCACCCAGCTTGCAGTCATCTACAAACTTGGTCAGCCACAGACCACTGGTTTTGGCTTGCACCTCAGAGAAGTATATCCCAAACAGTAGAGGCCCTAAGACTGATCCTTGGGGTACACCATTCATTACGGGTCTACTACTAGAGGTGGCTTCCCCTATTTTGACTGAGTGGGTTCTATCAGTGAGCCAGTTAGCTACCCATCTGGTAACATACTGGTTGATGCCTAGCTGGGAGAGTTCATCTATTATGCCCAAGTGGGGAATAGTGTTAAAGGCTTTGGCTAGATTAAGGTAGACAGTGTGCACCATATTCCCCTCATCCATGGCTTTGGTGACTGTTTTGAAGATGTTGAACAAGTTCAACAGGCATGATCTCTCTTTGACAAAACCAAACTGTGTAGGGTCAAGTGTTTGGAGGTTGCCAATGTCCTTGTTTATAAGGTCCATGATAATGCATTCCATAGCCTTGCATTTCAGGTTAGTTATGCTGATGGGCCTATAATTGCCTGGGCCAGTGGCTGTCCTCCATTCAGCTGGGATGAAGCCAGTGATCAGGCTTTGGTTGAATAGGGTGCCTAATGGAGCTAAGAGCTCATGCCTGAGTTCATGTTGGATATAGCGAAAGATGTTATTGGGTCACACGGAGACTGTATTTTTTGCCTTTGAGAGGGCATTAAAGACCTGCTCCCTTGTGAAGAGGGGAGGGGGCAGGTGGTGGGGATGTCCTGGTTTACTGATGGGGGACAGGGGGTGAAGCTTTCACTGAACAAAAGTTTTCAAAAACATTTTTACATTAAGACTGTACTGAAAGAGGGGGAATCCATGGGAAAACCTGCTGAAATGGTTAACAACTGAACCTTGATGTATAACTACGACAGGCCAAAGGATAATAATTGACACAAATATTGTAAAACTAGATAAGCACTAGCCCTGAATGGGTGCTGTTTCTTTTGTTGGCACCAGCTAGAAAACCTTTTCCATTTAACATGCTACTGGAAAACCATATACTATTTTTTGTCTCCATTAATACCTTTTGTACATCCTCAGAAAACAGGTGCCTTAAAGGTATTAAGATCCTATCATCTAGGCAGCCAGTTGTAGCTGTTTGGGGCTGGAATATATCAGACACCCCAATCTTGTGTGAATATATCCAGTCTGTCTCTGGAAAATTTCAAAGGAATAGAGAACCACTGGTGCCTGGACAAGAAGGAAGTCACCACAGTGGTCTTCAGATAGCCATTCTGAGACTTTAGAAATGCCCTGAAAATCAGGGGAAACAGTGGAAAAGCATACATGAACATTCTTATTAAAGGAAAAGAAAAGGCATCTGTCCTCCATGTCTTCTTGCATGGAGTCCTGGAAGAGAATTTTGCCAGTTGATGGTTTAGGGGAGGCAAAAAGGTCTACATGTGGAATTCCCCACAAACAGTCTGATTTTGGAAGACCCCCTGATTCAGTTTCCATTCATGTGGATCTGCCTTGGTTCTGCTCAGCTTGTCTACCACACAATTTTGCTCTGATGCAATGTAAGATGACTGTAACATAAGTAAAGCTAAAATGCATGCTAACATGGCTAGTCTGCAAAAGGGGTACATTTTGGGCCCCCCTGATTGTTTATGTACCACATCACAGTGTTATTGTTTTTAACCACTTGAAGAGGTCCTGGGGATCACACATGATTCAGAGAATTGAGAGTCTTTAAAAAGGCCAGTATTTCCTTTAGGTATGTGTGTTTTGGTAAGCCTTTCTTTTCTCAAAGTCCTTGCAGTTTTTCCTTGCAGTTTTATACCAATTTACAATACCCCTCAAGCAAACTCTGAGGCACCTGTTGTGAAAGATTCTTGGAAGCCAGAAGTATTCCCTCAGTGTGACAGACGTCTGAGTGGAGGCCCTCTGAAATAGTTCTAAATATAGAGCTGTTTTCCTGTGGAAGAAAAGTGTCTAGCAGGCACCCCAGAAACAAAATCCAGTGACGGAGTCAGAAAAGGTCTTTTGAATGCTCTCTATGAATCTCAGCCTGTGTAGGAGGTCTCTTGCCTATGACAGAGATTCCTGACACTTTTAAAAATACTCTGCAAAGTTGAGCAAGTCATCTAAATGTGGAAAAATGTGGTTAAGCTGTAGCCTGCAGTGGACTGTCACAGGAGCTGGACACTTTGTGAACACTCTAGGAGCAGAGGATGGCCCAAAGGGTAAGGCATAGAACTGATAATGTGATCCAGACAAGCTAAACCTTAAGAAAGGCCTAAAGTCTGGAAGAATTGGAGTGTGGTAATATGTATCCTTTAAATCTCAGGTTAACAGAAAACTCAAATGAGGATGAAGGGGTGAGAGGTTGTGAAGTGAAATAATGTTGACCTTGTGCACTATCACAAATTGATTCAAGAAAGAAATATCCAGAACAAGTATCTAAGATTTGTCCTTCCTTGGCTTTAAAAATCATTGTTGAATAAAAGCCTTCCTCTAACTGAGGAGGAGTAGCAACTTCTGTTAAATTTGTAAAACAGCAGGAAAAAGCAGAGATTGGTCTGATGGATAATGAGGGATCCCTTGGAAAGAAGGAATTTCCTCCCACTGCCATCTGTATCCTAGATGGATTACATTCAGCGCTCATTTGTCAGGAAACAAATTATTGCTAAGGAGACAAATAGAGATTTTCTGGAAGGGATAAGGTATTACTAGGAAGGAGGGGGCAGGAAGGACAAGGTCCCTTATATAGACATTCTGACTTATTTGACTGTCATTTGCTCCTGGGAGTTCTTGCTTTCTTTTTGAAACCTCCCTGCTATTGCTTTATAAATGTCTGCTTGCTAACATTGTGTTTAGACTCTCTATTTTGTTTCTTGATCAAATTAGATTATATTGCAGAGAATCTCTTAGTGAATTTAGAGAAGGAGGACTCAAAAGTCTGGAAGATTCCCTGACTCAGCTTACCTCTGTCATCATACGTTTTGATAACCTCTGCAGCAGTGGGTCCCTAAACTAAATCTCTATCCAAGGCAGAACTCAAATTTTCATTTTAGGCATATTCTAGGAGGTTCTGAGAATGTAGTCAGCAAACCTCATTAAAACAGTACCAGTGCCAGCTCTCATGAAAGTAGTAATTACAGTAAAATTAAATACTGCACAGAGACACACCAAACACAAACTGAGAAATTCTGTGGTGCCAAGAAGGAGACAACAGTATTCCAAACTCAAACTTTATTAGAACAAGTTTAGCACTTTCATTCTGTACATCACAAAGAACTTCCTCAGAACTAAACCTGTTATTAATGACACTTCTTTTATACATAATTAAAATCACAGTGTCATAAACACATTTCAAACAATGAATAATGATCTGAGAAATAAGCAAAACTCAACTACACAATGCAGATTTTTCCTTTTATGAGGAAACTGAAACCAAAATATTCCTCATACTTTCACAATTAGTCTGGATAAACTTCAACATATGAACCTGACAGATTAGAATTTTAAAAATCAAATTTGCAGAAGCATGCACTTTTTCCTAAATGTATCAAATGATTTACCATCTTCTGTGTGGCGACATGAGTGAACGGGCATTCCTTCATTGAAGGTTGTGCGTTAGGCCCAGCAAGCCAGCATGTAAAACTACACCAATCATTATTAGCGGAGAGTTCATACCTTGTGGCTAAAAGAACGAAAAAGCCGAAAGACACAAACAAACAAATCAGAAGGAAAAGGATTAAAGTTAACAAAATATCAGCAGGTGAAATAACTAAAGTCATAGCTTCTGGGTCAGGTCTGGGATTAGTGTATACAAATTAGAAATAATAAGTAACTTTATAGCAATATATGACATTATGACATTATTTAAATAAAAAACTTTTTAAATAATGGCATTGTATAATGCCTCTTTGCTGTCCTTCCTTCCTTGCTGGCTGGTATATTACTAGGGGGTCATGGTATAATATACAATTTATCTGTTTTGTTAGGAGCAGCAGGCTGGCTGTCAGGGAAACCACAGGCTGTGACAAAAACATCTTCCAATGCTCACAGGATGGGTGAAGGTTCTGGAAATTCCATTTGTAACAAATAATATTATTTTCTTACAGACAAACATCAGTATTCACCCACTGAAAACATTGGTTCATCCTGGAAGTAGTTCTCAGGTAAAGTGAATCCCTCACAGGGAGAGTCAGATACAAGAATCTTCTCAGAATCAGAAGTATAAGGAGAAAAGAATGCATCTGTCCCGCCACAGTTCCCTACAGATTTTAGTGATTTAATATCTTACAGCAAAGATGAATCCATTTTTCTTTTACCAAAAACCACTTGACAAGAAGGGTCAAGAGCTTGCAGAATACACTGAACCAAGTTAAATAAATCACTCCTGTCCAGAGTAACTGACACAGTAGAAGATAAATGTTTAGTTTCCTCTCTCCTTTTGAGATGAAAAATAGGGAAAACAGAACCAGTATTGCCTGCAATAGCTTTTCCAGGAATGGGCACAACATTCTAAGTGGGAGCACACTCCCTGAGCCATTTTTACATAAACATCAAGAACAGCTCATCCCTGCCCACTGAAGTGACACCAACATCCTCATACAATGTGACTAAACCCCAGCCTGTGTTGGCTGTATGGACTACACAAGAGGGTTCAGAAGAAGTTAAGTGGCCCTAAGAACCACCTTTGACAACAGCAGAGTCACCCACCTGAGGCTGAGGCGAATTACCAGCCTGTTGTGGAAGCAAATGCTGCTAAACATTATTTTGTTTTTCTTTTTGTGGCTAGATGAAGATTCATCTGAGGGATCGGAAGTTTGTTCCATTGTCAAGCTGAAAATGGTGGATGTTTCCAAGGGAAGCTTAGCAGCAATGGTCAGTGAAATGGGAAACTAACAAAAATTGACCAGTGAAAAAACAACAAATAAAGCACTAATAAAAAAGGAACACAGGGCCACAGCTCCAAAGGTAAGCCAAAACTTTAATGTATGAGTGCTTTCATTCACTCAAATCAAATGGACTTCTTCAGAGAAATTCAAACAGTAAAACCCCTCCTTATATAACCATGAGATCAAATGACCAATAAAATGCATTGCATCACAAGTTTAAAACTGGTTATAAAAAGCATATACATATTTATAAAGATATTTACATATACTTTAAAAGAATTGTTAAAGCACAAAGTGGAGCATTATTAATATATAAAAACAATCAAAATGGTGCATCCATACAAACCTATAAGTACATAAAATATTGTCTTATAAGAACATTCTATACTGAATTTCATAAATTCATTCAGCATAAGAATCTTTGAAGCTTGAGAAAACACAAAAAAGAACACTGCTCATTACGGCCTGGATAGCTATGCGCATTTAAAGTAAGTTGCCACCATAATTCTTGTCTTTCGAGTAAAAGGGATGTGTGCCCACCTCTAGGGCTCTCCCTCACTTGGTCAATCACCTTAAATTTAAAGTGGTGTCCAGGGTTGTCCCTAATGTGGTTGGCCAAAGCATTATTTTCTCTGTTCTATTTATACTATAAATGTGTTCATAGATCCTTTCTTTGAACCTATGAAGGGTTTTGCCAACATAAAACGTCGGACAGAGTTTACATCTTGCCAAATACACCACACTTTTAGAGTTACATTCATATCTAGCAGTGCACGAAAAATGCCTATTAGCAATTGTATAGTCCCTACCTATATCTGTGTACCTACAATAGGCACATGCTTCACAATTAACCATTCCTGGGTTCCTGTTTTCCCCAATATATTTTTTAAGTTAGCTCCTTTTCTATACACAATTGCAGGTAGGGTGCCCAATGGGGTCTATATTAAAAGACCGAAGAGGTGTTTCAGTGAACACCTCTTGGTCGACACGTAATGAGCGAATGCACTAAAGTGCGAACACTCAAAACAGCGATTTCTTTCCCTGGGAAAGAAATTGCTTGGCCATACTCGTGTTTGCTGGGTTTATATTAGAAGACCGAAGTTTTAAAATATCAAATGTTCTAATATTGCCCCCTATTCAGCGAACGCTTAAAATATCGAATATGCAGAACAGCAAATTTTTTCCCAGGGAAAAAATTTGCTGTTCCGAAACACATACACACAACACAAGCACACCATAAAAACAGCAATCCACACACATACACTTAAAATCCTACATCTAACCCTACACTAAACTGTACATACACCACTATCTATCCACTTACCTTAATCCAAACCCTAACCCTAAGGTCCGTCACTCACCTCATCCGCGCCCTTACCCTAACTCACCTATCCCACCCTAACCCTAACGTCTGTCACGATCGTACACTTACCTGACCCACTCCATAACCCTAACTCACCTAACCCGTGCCCTAACCCTCACGTCCACACAATCGCACACTTACCTGAACCCGACCCGTAACTTTCCACCACAGTGCTGAAAATAGCGAAGCCACAGAAACGGCCAACCAAATTCTTTGCCTAGGAAAAAATTTGGTGTTCTGCAGCTTCGCTATTTTCAGTGTTCGCTGAATAGGGGTTGATATTAGAACATTCGAAGTTTCAAGACTTCAATGTTCTAATATAGATCTGTGTTCACCCCTTTCCTCACTGTAGTGCGATCTCAGAGTTGGAATATTTAGTTGGGGAGGTGTGGGGGGCATGTTGTTATGTTTTAAAGTGTGTGTGTGTGTGTGTGTGTGTGTGTGTGTGTGTGTGTGTGTGTGTGTGTGTGTGTGTGTGTGTGTGTGTGTGTTTGTGCTATTGGTTTCTTTCCCAGAGAGTTTGAGCATTCGCACTTCAGTGCGTTCACTCATTAAGTGTCGACCAAGAGGTTTTCTTTGAAACACCTCTTCGGTCTTTTAATATAGACCCACCCAATTTAAATCTAAGATCTGTGTCTTCCATAAGGATACACCAGTATTTAACAGGGTGCCCCTTATGGACTCCCCATAAGGTGTACATGTAGTAATTAAGCTGACAATATATCCATTCTTATCACTATTGTTATTACTGTGCATTGGCATATTTATGTCAGCACTATTACCCTCAGAGGTGGCAGGGCAAAGCGTATGAGCTAATAAGGCTGGTGGTCCCAGAATGGGTGAGAAGTGCCCCTCCCTTCTTAATAAAAATTAACTTTTTCCCCAGAAAAAAAAAAGAGTAAAAAGCACTTTATAAACGAAGCGTTCTGTTGTGCTTTTATTCCAACTTGCAGAACAACAAGGTATCATTGGAATTAAGTTTTTAACAGGGACCAGTTTTTAATGTTTATTTAAGACCATAAAAAAGTTTTTTTTTTTTGGTATTTAAATACATATGTAAGCTAAGGGAGCTTTAAATCTTTAATGAGGTAATTGTGAATTTCATTCAAATGGTTTTATTTAAGCCTGATAGGTTGGAATGTTTCTAGCGGGGAACTAATGTGTTTAAATAAAGACTGATTCAGTAATGTCATTATTTGAAGAAGTTACAGCTACTGTGATGAAAAACGTGTAGGATATTTTCTGCATTTATGCTTTTCACTGAGTTGTTCTGCAAGTTGGAATAAAAGCACAACAGAACGCTTCGTTTTCCCTGGATGTTTTTTTCATTTTATTTTACTGGTTGTAGTTGTGGGTTAACCATAGGCTGCTGTTTCGTTTGAGCACTTTATAAACACCTACCTTGCCCCAAACAGTAACATAAACATAGTTTATCCACAGAAAAAGTAGTTTTAAACAACTTTTAACAACATTTTACCACAAAAGTGAAAATTGGACTCCAGTTTAAAAGTACATAAAAGTCATGAGACAGTCAAGGAAAAGTACAGTTGTGTAAGATGAACTTACCATAACATTATATGTTTGAATGATCACTGCTGCAGTAGACTTAACTATATGGATTATACCCTGCCAAGGATAAAATGGCTGGCCAGCTTCCATAGGGCAACTTCCACATGCCCAAACTGTCAAGCACCATGAGCTGAGCTGACTAAAAGACACATTTAGGTACAAAGCCCTGATTCTAGCAGAAAGAGGGAGGTTGAGCCCTGAAAGGACTATGCTAGTAGCTACAAAACATAAATGTTTATACAATGGCATAAAAAGCAGACAAAAAAAAAAACAAGGGGGATGGAGGGAGGGAATGGTGGCAGCAGCAGTGATCATTTGAATATTTAATCTACTGCCATGCTAAGTTCAGTTTACACAACTGCACTATGTTTATCATATTGCTCAATACTGCAGTAGCCTTAGCTATATGGGTAGATTACCATAGCTAACTAGATTTGGTAGGTGGAAGGAGAAGAGCCCTGGAACCCCTGGAGAATGGTCCTAATAAAACTTGATCTGGACCTAGAGAAGGAATCAAGCTTATAGTGCTTTGTAAAAGTATGCACAGATTACCAAATAGTAGCTTCAAGAATATTTCTAGAATTCAACCATTTGAAAAAAAATAGATGAAGACCAAGGCTCTGATAGAGATGACCTTGAACCTGTCTGGACTAGATTTGTTATGGTGATTATAACAAAAGAATAGCCTTAGACAGCCATTTGGAAATGGTCTGTTTTGACACAAGTTGTCCCTTCTTCTTACCTTTAGAAGAAATAAACAATTGATCCAAAGATGTGAGACATATAGTTCTGTCAAGGTAGTACCTGAGTTGTCTGTGAACATCCAAGGTATGGACTATCCTTTCTCCCTCATGTTCAGAAAAAGTAAACTTGGATACCACTTTAATAATAAAAGGAAGATTAGTTCTCAAAAAAATCCTGTACCTGTGGAAAATGAGACAACCTGACTCTTCATAAGAGCTTGTAACTCAAATATCCATCTTGCAGTGGTCACAGCAATCAGTAAAATTGTTTTCCATGTGAAGAGGTTCAAGTCAGCCAGATTAGTGGTTCAAATGGAGCTACTTTTAGCTTCTTTAACAAAAAAATTAAGATCCCAAGGAGGAGCAACTGGTTTACTTGGAGGCCTCTTATTCAAAACTCCATTTCAAGAACATTTTGACATGACTGCCTTGAAAGAAGAAGATTTATGGGCAGAAAAACTTAAATGGCCAATAAATGAACCTTGAGAGAGGAATAAGGAAGGCTATATGGTAATAACTAAAACAAATATTGTAAAACCAGAGAACCACTAGCCCTGAATTGGCGCTCGTTCACATGTTGGCACAAACTAGAAAACCTCCATATACTAATATATGATTTTCTGGTAGCAGGCTTTCTTGCCTTCATTAGTACCTGCTCCATGAACTCAGTAAACAGGTGCCTAAAAGAAATTAAGATCTTATTATCCAGGCAGTCACTTGAAAATTATTGATGTCAGAGTGTATCAGACACCCATGTTTTTGTGTGAGTATATCCATTCTATGATGAAGCTTGTGGTAACTACCCCATGGCCATTTTCAAATAAAGGAAGACCCACAGTTGCCTAGATTATAAGGGAATCACTACAGTGATATTGGAGGATTCCTTCTGAATCTTCAGAAGTATCCTGGAAATTAGTGAAAAAGGTGGAAAAGGATACAGGAATATTCCTGTCCAAAGGAAAAAAAGGCATCTGTCTTCCAGGCCATCTCCCATAAAGTCCTGGAACAAAATCTTGGAGGTTGATTGTTCAAATACGAGGCAAAAAGGTCTACTCAAGGAAATACCTACAGACTGACCAAGTGTTGGAGGACCCCCTGATCTAGTGTCTATTCATGGCTCGGCCCTGGTTTTCCTGAGCTTGTCTGCCACAAAAATGTGCTTTGATGTAATGTAGGATGCCTACAGAGCAAGATTGTGCTGTGAAGCTATATTCCAAGCTAACATGACTAGTCTTCCAAGGGGGTTGACCTGGCTCCCTCTTACTTTTGTACCACATGACTGGGGTATTATCTGAAACCACTTTGAAGAAGTCCTCGGGGCCAAAGATGGTTCAGAAAGTTGAGTGCCTTGACCAGGGCAAGCATCTTCTAGATATTTATGTGCTTGCATCTGTCCTTAGTGTCTCACATCCCCTGCACTTTCATCCCTCCTGAAACTGCTACCCAGGCAAAGTCTGAAGCACAAATGTTAACTGACTGCTATGGAGCCCAGATGGAGAAGGGGAAACCTGGATTTAAGGATATCTGTTGTCTCAACAAAAAACTTCTCTTCTGATAAACTCCAGCACTTAGATTTGAAAATATAAAGGGTGTTGATACTGGGACCAAAGAGATTTCAGATACTACTGTATCTTTCTTGTGTGGAGTCTTGCCAAGGGTATCATGAAAATTGTAAATGTCATGAGACCTAAAATGCTGAGATATTGCCCTCACAGTGACCAAAGTCTGAGTGAAAATTCTTAGAAACAGATCTAAATACGAATCTATTTTTTTCCGGTGAAAGAAAAGCTGTTTAAAATGAGGTGTCTAATTGACATCCTAAGAACACATTCCTGTGTGAGAAGTCATGAAAAGCTATTGACCATTCTCTTGGAATCCCAGCTTTTGTAAGAGATCTCTCTCTCTCTCAAGAGAGAGAGAGAGAGAGAGAGAGAGATTCCTGACACTTTGAAAAAGGCTGTGTAAAGATAAACAAGTCATGTAAATGTGGAAAAATATGGCTACCCTGTAGCCAACAATGAGCTGTAACTGGAGCTAGACACTTTGTGAACATTCTTGGTGTCGTGGATAGTACAGAGTTTATGGTAGAGGACTGAAAATGTGATCCAGACATACAAAACCTTAAAATTATGTTAGAAGTCTGGATGAATAAGGATGTGATGATAAGTATCTTATAAGTCTAGTGTTACCAGGAAACATCAAAGAGGAAGAAGACGTAACAGGTTTTGAAGTGACATAATTTTGAATTAGGGCACTATCACAAACAGGTTCAGGAAAGAAAGATCCAGAACTGGTCTCCAAGCATTTTATTTCTTTCTTTGGCAATAGGAACATCCTTGAATAAAAACCCTTCCTCACTTGGAAAGGAAGAACTGGTTCTATTGCTCCTTAGGACAGCATGTGATGAACCAGTGGAATTAAGATTCTGATCTGTAGGATGAGGACTGACCCCCAGGAAAGGAGGAATTTCCTCGCAATGCCATCTGTAGCCTTGATAAATGAAATTCAGTACCCATACGTCTGAAGCAATCTATTGTTAAAGAGAGAGAGAGAGTAAGATATTTTTTGGTAGCAAAAGGGGACCAGGGTGGGAGTGGTTTTCAAGGTCTTTTGAATAGTCATTCATACATATTGGACTGTCCTTGGTTTGGGTGGTTAGAAACTTTCGGAACTCCCTTGCCTTTCCTTCTTAAACACCTGATTACCTGAATTCTGTTGAGACTGTTTATTCTGTTTTCTGCCAAAAATGGAAGAAGAGAAAGAAAATCACTTGGACAAGTTGGAAAATGAGAGCTGAAAAACTTTTAGAGATTTCCTGGATTATTTTGCTTCTTTTATCACACTTTTTGATCACCTGTGCAGTAGAGGGAACAAACACTAAGTCTCTATCCAAGGGAGAATTTAAAGTCTCACTTTTAACATCATCTGGATGGCTCTGAGAATGCAGGCATGTTTGCATCCTTAAAACAGTGCCAGTGACCATAGCCCTGGAAGGTATCAGTACAGTCATACTTGCAGTGCACACAATGAGTAGTGATCTGTGCAAAACAAGAAACTGAAGTTATTAAAGCAGATTTCCCTAACAAGAAAAACATTCCTCATACTTTCACAATTTGTCAGAACAAACTTTAACATATGAACCTGACAGTTCAAAATTCTATAAACCAAAGTGACAGAAACATACTCTTTTTTCCTCATACCTATCAATAATGTTCCCATCCTTTTCAGAAAGAGTAGGATTGTAATTAGCTACTGCTTAGCAGTAGTGAGATCAACTAAGGCTATAGCTGCTGGGTCAGGACTGAGAACAGTATATAGAAATTTAAAAGACTGAGCAATTTTATATATCCCGTCTGCCTTTTTAGGGGAAGCTGGCTGACTTACAGGGAAACTGCAGGCAGTAAGAAACATATCCTCTAAAGCTGATAGAATAGGAGGAATGCGTGTAGGTTCTGAAAAATCCTTCTGTAGAAACTCATAGGATTTTCTGTGGGACTAAGAAACCTCGTTTTCACACTGATGACCCTGGCATATTTTAACAATTTTCTCAAAGGAAAAGAACCCCCATGTGGAGAAATAGAAACAGAGTTCTCCTCTGAGTCTGAATCAGAAATATGAAGATAAAACCCTGAATCCATCCCTACATCTTCCTGCTCAGATTCAGAATCTTGAATCTTTTCAGAAAAGATGAATCCCTATTTCTTTTACATAAAACTGTACAAGAAGGATCAATAGCCTGAATTAAACCCAGAACCAGACCCAGTAAACTACTACTCTCTAAAGAATTTTGAGGTGGAGTAGATACATGCATCTTTTTCTGTTTCTTTTTGACAGGAAAAATTAGGCCAACCATGTTACAAATGGCAGCAGCTGTTTTCCAGAGATGGGCACAGTATTTTGGCACAACAGGAAAATCTTTCCTCTCACTGAACCAACAGGAGTGTCTTTCCCTTGTCCGCTGTGTAAACTCCAACAGCCAGTGACATGGCTAACCCATGGTCCATAGTGGCTGTATATGCTACACCAGAGGGATCTAGGTAAAAGATGAGTGGTCTGAAGTTTGGCAAATGGCCACAGCAGAGTGAACCACCAGCTGCTGAGGAAAATTGCTAGCCTGCTGTAGTGGCAAAGGCTGTTTGCTTAACTTTTTCTTTTTGTGGCTGGAAGAAGATTCTACTCTGGGACAGGTAGTCTGTTCCATGGCCAAGCTGAAAATGGTGCCTCTTTCCTGGGGAAGAAAATCATCAAATACCGGTAAAACTACCAGTGGACAAAATTTACTTTTTGACAGAAGAAAAACACAGTAAAAAAACATTTCAAACACTATAGCTACCCCATCAAGGAAAAATAAACACAATTTCTCCACAGAAAATATGTTTTAATTTAGTTAACACTAATTTTAGACCAAAAGAACAAATGAGTGTTCTATTTAAAAGTACACTACTGTCTTGAGACTGTCCAGTAAAACACAACACTCCAAGATTTAAAATAACTTTCATGAAAAGGAAAGTAATAAAACATCAATAAATTCAAGAAAATTTAAGTTTTTCCACATAGGGAACTTATCTGCCCAGAAAAAGGAACAGTACAAGCTGGCAATCAATGCTCAAAAACCTCAGAGGAGCATACTCTACGGCGGCAGTAAAATTCTGAAGAGCTTTGTAGCCACTCTTGTCTTTTAGTCAGCTCAGCTCAAGCTGCTTGACAGTTTTGGTGCATGGTAGATACGCTGAAGTTTTGGAAGCTGACCAGCAATTATATCCTTGGCATGATATAACCAATATAGCTAAGGCTACTGCAACAGTGATCAATATGATAAGCAAAATTTTTTTCCTACCTTAAAAGCACTTATTTCTCACAAAAAATTACTTAAACAAGTAAAAAAAGTAATGCAGAAAGTTTTTCACTGACTGAAACTTGCCTGCCCTGCAATGGAAGAGCAATAGCTGACTGTCATTCATCAGAAGCCCATACAGGAGTGCTGTTCTTTGCCACATGGAAACTCTTGGGGGGGTGCTTGCCACCCAAACCTGAATTTTCAATCAGCTATGCTTAAGCTGACTAATGGTTTGGCCACATGGAAGGTGCCCTGAAGCTCTGGAAGCTTAGCAGCTGTTACATCCAAAGCAGTATATAACCCATATGGCTAAGGTTACTGCAGCTGTGATCAATATGAAGAACATCAAGTTTTCTCTTGAGAAGAGTTTTAAACAGGAACAGGCAGGCTCATAGGGAACTCAAGTAAGGGCCTGCAAAACAAAATTCAAGTCCCATATTGGAATGTGGTCTTTGCTCAGGGGGGGGGGGGGGCAGGGGGACTAATACAAAAAAATCAATTTTAAAATGGCTCTACAGACCCTCTTGAACACTAAGGACAAATGCATAAAACCTTGGTAAAAATTAGATGTGGCTGCCAGCTGGACTTTGATAGTGGAGTAACTTAAGCCATAGTCAAATAGCATTGTCAGAGACTAAAGGACTGAAGGAATAGAGGCTGAGAAAGGGTATAGTCATTGATGCACTTTCCAAAGAATGACAACCTCCTCCATTTGGTGAGGAACCAGTCATCTTGCTACAGGAAAACTCTGAAATGAGCTGCAGTTGCTGCCATGCATTTGGTCAATACCTGGTGGATGAAACTGTGAGATGAAACGGTAAGATTCAGAACTGATAAGTGGTTGGCTCTGAGTTAGATGCGCGATACCTTCTAGATAGATTCACAATGTTTATGTGAAGGTAAATATCCAGTAGGTCTGTCAAGCACATCCAGTCTCCTTTCTGTAGATATGGAAGGATGGCTTGCACTTTGACCTTGTGGAATTTCATCTTCTCATCATTGAGGTTTAGGCCACTCAAATCTAATATAGGCCTGAGGTCCTTTGTTTTAATTGAGACTAAAAAGAATATGGAATAGATGCTTAACCCTCTCTGGTCTGGAGGGACCTCTTGAATGCTCTTTTTTGTTGAAGCTGAGAGATCTCAAGTTGCTGCTCTTTTGTCAGGGTGACACATCTAGAAGAGGTGGGGATGATTGCTTGGGAATAGTTATGAAGGGACTAGTGTAGTTCCTGGATATGATGCTCTTCACCCTTTTGTCCTGTATGATGGACAACCAAGAATCCAGGTGAAGAGACAGATGATCCCCCAACTGAGTCCAGAGTGGGCAGTCATGTTAGCCCTCCTGGGTGTTGAGGTGGCTTTCTAGAGAAAGCACTACTGAATCCCAATTCTGTGGCCCCCCCTCTGCCTCTAGGGAAGCATCTGTTAAAAGTTCCTCCTCTGTTGCAGGAGGCCCTGTCTGAAAATTAAGTAAAATTGAGATTCTGTGCTTTGTTAAACCAGAGTGCCTTGTTACCATTCTGGTGTCTAGAAAAATACTTCTTAGGGGTCTCTAAGCAGAGTCCATAGGCAAATGATATTGTCCCTTCCTGTTCACTGTTCAATAATTTCTCTTTGAACTTGGAAACCAAGCAGTGATGTGTCCCATCATAAGGACCATTTACAAAGGACACCTTAAAACTATTAAAAAATCAAAGAGATGCAGCCAAGCATGTCAACACATGACAATGCCAGTGCCTGCTGCTCTAACCACACCATGTACTGTAATGTGAAGGAGTCTCATTTAGACACTTGTGTTTATTTTCTAGTGTTTGGTGTAGGGGGTCACCTTAGAGTTTCAAGAGCCTGTTCTGCTAGATCTTTCTGGAACGGCATCATATGGGTAATCTAGTCCAACTTCAGAAGGAAGACGGTTATTGAGGCATAGATACACTTCTCAGTGTTTCCATTGTCCTCAATTCCCTACTGGGAGGAAGGACAATTAACCTTTCCATGGAAGGCTTGGTGGCAGAGCCACCACAGTAATAGAATTGGCAAGAGAACCCATGCTCCACTGTGGTCTGTACTTGGCTTGGTGAAAAATTTTGTCAGATGTACTGGGAATGGGTTGAGCAATGCCAGACTCCCACCATATCCTCTCCAGAACTAGATCAATCATCCAGTTGGTGGGGGGGGGGCACCCAGGAATGGGAGAGTATAGACCTGAAAGCCCCTAACAATGCCTCCTTATCCAAGGAAGGGGACATGGTAAGCCAAGTACCCCTGTTATACATCAGTTCTAAGATCTCGTCATATCAGGAATCTTCAGATGGACACTGGGGAGCATTCCTCTTAACTGATGTCATTGTCTGGGGTGAGTTATTCCATAGGGTAATGTGTGTGTCTCCTCTTATACTTTCACTTTTTGGAATTTGGGGAGGGGGATCTTCCAAAGATCCAGAAATATCTTGGGATCCTTTGTTGAAGGATGTGCTTTTATGTGCCTGGTGCTGCTGTGCTCCTTGGGCTGATGACTCGGATCGACTGGTTTCCAATGTAGGAGCTGAGACAGTCAGTGCATTCTCCTCCTCCTACATCACGGGAGTGGTGACGATCCTCTCAAACTCAAACACCAGCACAGTCCCTGACAGAGCCAAAGACACCCCTGTCAATACCAACTCCATTCTCAGAGAAGAGGAGTCAGATGACACTGACATGGGAGCCTCTGATACCAGTGGACCAGTTGACTGCTGTACCAAGATCAGTACCAGAACTTTGAATGCCAACATCTCTGATACCAAGAACAATGCCAAGCAAGTTGACACCAAAGACAGAACAAGAGCTTGATGTCAAGAAACAAGTGTTGAGATCCCTCAGCTCCAAGGTACTGGTGTCAAGTGCATTGGATGCAGCGTTGATGAATTGGATCCAATTGGTGCTGACAGAAAATGCACTAAGCCTGCTATCAGCTCAAGAATCACTAGTTCCAAGACATGTGGAAGCAGTAGTTACTGGAGTATGTGGGCTAACCCAATACACCCTAAAAACAGAAAAGGATGGGATGACACCCATCTGTTTGTGCCTTAGACTGATCATGCAGTCCCAATCAATCCCGATGACACTCCTGATAGAAATGGTTGACTTAAAAGATGAGGCTGAAGTAGATGAACATCTTGGAGAGCTCCCTCTTTGAGGACCAGCTACTGGAAGCTGCCTCCACATGGACCTGTCCAAACTAAGAATTGGTTTGGTGTCAGTGGGAAGTGGAACTGAGAGATTTGGAATAACTACTTTGAGTGAATCAGAGCCAAGGTCTCAGGGGAGGTGGAAGCTTTTTGGAACCTTGGAATTAGTAGACAAGAAAGTAATTTCTTCCCGTTTCATTTCTCTGTTCTCTTTCTCCCTTTCTCTGTATTAGGCTCTCTCTCCTTTTCTTTTTCTCATTCTTTTTCCTTTTCATTATGTTTTTCTTCTTCTTCTTCCATGCTACTCCTGGAGTTAGTGAGAAAAAAAGATCCTTAAGGTCAAGCTTATTTTTGCATTTTAAAAAGCCCTTGCAAATCTCAAAGTAGGCCTGCAGATGTTCCAGCCCCAGGCACATGACACAAAGGTCATATGTGTCCCAAGGTGGAATATTGCACCCGTACTTGTCACGTTTCATGAATCCCAAATCTTTCTCCATGTTGGAATAACTAAGTTTTGCACAAACAGACTGCCAAAAAGACAAGACTGTAGCTGGTACATGAGCTGCCTATGCAGATCCAGAGTATGAAGCATCCTTTCTCCTTGTCTTTAGTTCCTGGAAAGAAGATGGAGAGATGGATGGTTTGGATTAATGCAAACTCTGAAACCATTTTAGGCATAAATGAGGGATTTGTTGGTCAAGACTCTGAAAATCATAGAAAACCATGAAATGAGCTGTGCTTATCTTGGCATCCTCCAGGCATTCCAAACAGGGTTTTGCGTAAAAAAATGGAAGGAAAAGCTGTTATTTCATTTTTTATTATTGAGTATTGTTGCACTTCAAGATGCCCTATGCTTTCATGTTTTTTTTTCTGTACCTTTAATCCATGTTTGTAGTCTAACTGCTGCCTGGTCAAGTGATATAGTCACATAGGTTTAATTGCAATAGTGGCAATATTGTGTTTTACTGTTGGATCTGTGCTTAATGTGTGCCTTTAAAAACCTATTGGCATAACTTCATTTAATGGTAATTAATGTCTGGTCTAGTACCATAGTCCTGTAGATCTAGTTGCATTAGTGTCAGTATTGTGATTTACTGCAGGGTCTGCACCTCATCAGTGCATACGTAAACCTTATACCAATTTTTAGTCACAGTTATATTCACTGACAATTTTTGCCTTATGACATTGTAGATCTAGTCAGAAGAGTGGCAGTATTGTGACTTTTTTGCAGGATCTGAGTTCATTCAACAGCTTAAACTGCAATTATGATGTAAGATTAGCAGTTCTTTGTGAAATTTGTCTGTTTAATAGCTGCACTTACGCACTTGCTGTGTATTTCTTGATTGTTACGCTGGCACCCCCCACAGCTACACTGCCTGCTGCTCCCTGCTGTTCATTGCAGTAACTGCATTCCTCCCCTGCCCAGTTGTTAAACATCAGTAAAAACTCCCAAGTTCCTAATATACCTGGGACTGTAGACATGTAACTTAAATCATAGTGGTGAAACTACTGGGATTTGATACACGTTCTGTGTCACAGAGCTCCGTTGGCTCATTTATTAACTATGTTTTGGTTGGATTCCTCTCCAACTTATCTCCTATAACCTGTGTTGATCTGTGCTCACTCAGGATATTTTATTCAAGATTCTGAGAAGTTTGGAAAGCCCTAACTGAGAGAAATGTGCCGTGGTGATCTCGGTGTCTTCCAGGTATTCCAAACCGAATTTCAAAAAGGGGAAGAAAAAAGCTTTTATTTCATTTTGTCTTGTTCAGTACTGTTGTGTTTTACGTCATGTGTTTTCATACTGTTTTTTTGTACTTTTAGCCCAGTTTGCATTTTTGTTAGTCTAGTAATTGCCACCTGGTTGAGTGGTATAGTCTTGAACGTTTACTCACAGTAGTGGCAGTATTGTGCTTTACTGCAGGATCTGTGCCTCACTGATGCATTTATAAACCATTTGCTGCTTTTTTGTAACAGCTACATTTATTGGTAATTTCTGCATGGTCTGGCACCATAGTCTAGTAGATCAACTCACAGTGGTGTCAGTATTGTGATTTACTGAACGATCCACACCTCATCCGTGCATTTATAAACTTTATACTATTTTTTGTTGTTATAATTACAATCACTTGTAATTTTTTCCTGGTCTGATGCTATACTATTGTAGATCTAGTGGAAGTATTGTGATGTGTTGCAGTTTTTGTGATCATTCAACTGCTTAAACTATACACCCATCTAAACCACATGAAATACCCAAATACAACCCACCCAAAGGTATCACATAAGACAAAGTCTTAAAAGCACTCTCAAAGGCACAAAATACTGCACTGGTGGGTTCTGGCAATATCACTGAATGTATACTGAATAGCATGAAGCATGATTTAGTCACATCCATAACAACAATGTTCAACCATAGCTTCCTTATTGGTTTTGTACTATATGGATATTCCCCTGCATAAGGGATAACCCTCCTCAGACCTAGGAAATTATAAGCACATAAGTCTGACCAGCCTCATATGCAAAACCATGCAAAAAAATTATCATGGAATTAGCAAATAAGGACATAGAAAACCTTCAAATGTTGGAGCCATCTCAGTTTGGATTAATCAAAGGCAAGTCATGCTTACTCCGCCTGGTGGACTTTTTGATAAAGTTACCGAAGCTAAGGTGGTGGTGCTGCAGTAGCATTGTCGCCTCACAGTAAGACATTGTGCCGTTCGATTCTCAGCTAAAGTGTCTTCTGTGTGGAGACGTGCGTGAATGGGCGTACCTTCGTTGAAGGTTGTGCATCAGAACTGGCAACTCGGTATGTAAAAATCTACTGCCAATCATTAGCGGAACGGAGTTCCACTGTGGCGACCCCTAACTGGGAAAGTCGAAAGACATAACAGCAACCAAAGCTAAAACAGTACACACCACCTACCTAGACCTGGTTAAGGTTTTTGACACAGTCTCCCCATCTGGCATTGTAGAAAAACTTAATAAACTAGGAACAAATCCCTATGTCACTCACTGAATCACCAACTGGCTCATAGATACAATCCAGGAGAACAAAATAGGGGAAGCTACCTTCACTAAAAGAACAGTCACCAGTGGAGCCCACTATGCCTTGCTGTTTCGTCCTCTCCTGTTTGGCAACTACTTCTTGGAATAAAGCCAATATTAAGGAGCTCTGGCTAACCAAGCATGCAGATGACTGTAAGCAAGGCACACATTAAATTCACAAAAGACTTCACCATCTTTCAGGAAGGCTTATCCAAACAAATAACTGGTGTCAGAATCTGGACAAAATCTAAATGCCAAAAAAATGCATTATCATATCCTTTGGGATGTCTTCTGCCCTGGGGAACTACCATATTGATTATACACCCCTAAGAGTAAACCCAGTTGATCAGGATCTGGGAACCTATGCGGAAAGTGACATAACTTTTGACCAACACAAGTATACTGTGATGAAGAAATCCTTGTATATCTCTCAGCTCATTAACAAAGGGATTGCTTCTTGGTCCAAGGATGCCATTGTCCCCTTTTACTCAGCCCTCATAAATTGAATTAATATAACAACCCGCTTTTTTACTGCATTTTATTTATTTTTGACACATGGATAATACATCCAAAATGTGAAATGGGTGAAAGGAATCTAGCAAGAAACAAGAGAGAAAATGCTAAACCTAAGTAATAATAACATAAGAAAACAACTAAAACAATGTACATCTATTTATATATATTTACAATATAGCAAAGATATGTAACACAGCATGTAAAATTTTTACTTTACATTCAGGGACTTTAATATGAAAGGAATTGATATCAATTGCCTTTATATCCCTAATCAATTGAATAAGGCCTATAGAAACTCTAGTTCTAATCCCTTTAATTTATTTCAGCCGATTGTGGAGAAAACTTCTACGAACTCTTCCCCTCAACTATAGCATTCAAAAAGATGCTCCCACAGAATTTTTTTTGGCATTGTGCCAGATTTAAAGGAATAAAACACCAACTCAAGGTGTCTTTTAATGTGATGGAAAATATCAAGTCAACGCTGCTTTATTCTTCTCTTGCAAAATCTAATACAGTGGAGCTTGGCCACACTTGTCATAGTCTAAAAACACTTAGGGTCTTCCTATAACAGCATATATTTTCAACATTATGTTGAAGAGTCCAAGCTAAAATTCTCACCAAAGACCCTATTGAGCCATTGGGTCACCAGGATCCCCACCTCCCTGATGGCAGGGCAGTTTCAAAACATATGGATATTATCTGTTCACATCTCCAACATTGCTGTGTATTCTTAGCTTTTGTCTTCTGGGGTGCTGTATCACCTAAACAGCAGTCTTGTATGCTGATCCCTATATTTAGGCTACCTCCTTAAATAATCAGGTGCCTGGCCAACTATATGCCATTGCTGTGTGCTAAAATACTCTTCTTCATGAGACTTCCATCTGTTTTGCATTAACATTTTAATAGCATTAGCCTTATACTCCCAAAAGTCTTTATAAATGAAGTTAGCGCTTCCTTTTCCAATCCTGGTCCATTATATATCATTTTCTTACTATCCTTCCTCTTAGAGTGCACCCAAATCTGTCTGAGTTGTGCATAGGTGAACCATTCATTCTCCTCTATCCTGAAATCACCTCTCAGAGCTAGGAATTGCTTCATCCCCAATCCATGCACTTCTACCTGCACTGGTAGATTCCAAATCCATATACCTGTGTCTTTCCACTTCTCCCTAGATCCCCTATTATTCACTACCTCCAACACCCTAGGATACACCTACATGGATGAGAAATCCCTTGAAAAGGAGGGAGGCTTTCCTGTTGACATCTGTAACTCTCCTGAACAACTTTTTAAACTCACTTATTTTATTTATTCATTGGCATTTGTTTACCGGGAAAGTCAGACTGAGCAGTGCCCTTTTTTAGTAATGGTCTGGAGGGAAAAGCTCCATTATACGGACATCGTGGACATATTTTGCATTGTTTTATTATTTACAGTCAGTTTCATTCATGAGTGACAGTTTCATTATTTAGACATTCTTGGCATCAGTTGCATAATTTCTTCTTCTTCTTCTCTTTCGGCTGTTCCCGTTAGGGGTCGCCACAGCGGACCATCTGTTTCCATTTTTTCTTGTCCTCTGCACATTGCTCTGTCACACCAACCACCTGCATGCCCTCTCTCACCACGTCCATAAACCTTATCTTTTATTCATTATCTTTATTTATTTATCTTTATTTTATTTATCTTTTATTTATTATCTTTAATTTTTATCTTATCAGTTGCATCATTTACAGTTTTGATTTAAAAAATTGCAGTTACATGGGTTGAATATGCATATATGGATTCACTTCAGAAGACTGAAAGCCAAAATCTTGAATTTCAAAAGACTGAGTCCAAAATCCTGAAAGTTCAAAAGACTGAAAACTCAAAATACTGAAAGTCAGAATACTGAAAACACACAGAATACCAATACTTACTATATACCAGCACAATTATATAAAGAAACAAATAAAATATAAACTGTTTACCACTTCTTCAAGTATAAGCAGGGGGGCAAACCCTTCCATGTGGGGGGTGAACTTGGAGAAGAATAATATGGTTTGTCTTCTGTTTGTTTCTGTATCTTGTTTTCAGTATTTTGAGATTCAGTATTTTGAGCTTTCAGGATTTTGGTCTCAGTCTTTTGAAATTCAAGATTTTGGGCTTTCAGTCTTCTGAAGTGAATCCATGTATATATATATATATATATATATATATATATATATATATATATATATATATATATATATATATATATATATATTTATATATATATATATATATATGGATTCACTTTACAAACTCGAGATACAGAAATATCGAATTTCAGTATCTCGGGACTGTAAAGTCGAAAATTCAGGAAACCGAAAATCCACTTAATCGCAGCAGAAATAATTGAATTAACACCTCCTAAAGCAATTCCTTACATATAGTTTCTGTCAGCAGTAGCTGGGTCTACAGAGCACTCTAGGCAGTATGGCTGACGTGCAGTACCCTGCGCCAGGATGACGCTCTAGCTTCCACGTGTGCAGATATAATTCCTAACCTACCTTCACGAAAAGTACTATTACAGCAAGTTGGGAAGGTGAGGAGGAAAGACACCAGACATACTAGTAACCCCACCATGCAGTTACAGGACATAGATGTAAACCTCTTCCCCACAAAAACAGGGGTATTTGTAGAAAAGAGGATTGTAGATACGCGCACAGATAACACAGTAATTGTCCTTACTAGTGTCAATAACCTGCATGATCTCAGAACACTACGATCTGGTTGATGGACGGCATGTTTTTCTATTAGGGCATCATCTGCCGTCAACTTTACAGTATACATGGACTAGTCAAATATGATGGCTATAGCAAATCTGTGCCGCTATTCTGTTTGACGATTAAAAAGTCATTGAAGGGATATAATTATATGTGGCAGCAGAACATGGCTTTGACGCCTCTCTCCGTTATATGCTGTCAGATTTCAAAATAGCAGCTATTAAACATATCATATCCAATATTAATGGTGTTACAGCTAAAGGCTGTATGTTGTACTTTAGCCAGAATATCTGGCGAAAAGTACAACAGTTGGGGTTGGCTTCTCTTTATAATACTGATTATAACTTTCAGTTATCAGTCAAGTGTTTGGTGACAGTGGCTTTCCTGCCTGAGGAGGAGGTTTTACCGGGATTTGCACTGCTATGAGAATCCTTCGCTGCAGAAGGAAGGGAGTTGATAGACTACTTTTCAGACTAGTATGTTCTGGGCAAACGTAGGAAGTTTAGTACACGTACCATGTCTCAATGTAGATTCCCACCTCTTTTTCCTATTGAGTTCTGGAATGTGTTTGACTTAAATGCCCTGTTTCTACCCCAAACGGAGAACTCCGTGGAGGCCTGGCATCAGAGACTAAAATGTTTATTAGGAGCCAGAGCTATAGATTTGGGTATCTTGATGTCAACTCTGGCTAGGGAGCAGGATCGGGTAGAGGAACTAACGGTTCGAATGGCTGGTCAGTGTCCGCCTTTGCCGAAAAGAAGGCAGGTATTCTGGAGACATGTAGAATTTGAGCATATTCTGAATAAAGGATCTTATGATACAGTTGGTTTCTTCAGAGCTATTGCACGAGTTCTAAAAGTGTGAGTCATGTACATTACAATCTGTGTGCTTGCTATTCCTATTCTTCAGCAGTACAGGATACTCTCTGCAATTGCAGTGTTTTAACAGTGTTCCTAGTGAGGGATTTGTGATTTTATTTACATGTCATGGTGGTGGAGTTCTTAAGGTAATGGGCAGTGTTTACAGCACATACATTAGGGAATACCAGTGAAGTTTCTCAGTTACTGGATGGTGCATTATGTACTTGCTGCTGACATCATCGAAGTTATGATGGTGACGGGAAGTGTTTGAAGCACATACACTAAGTAAAGGAAGTGCTTGGAGTACATACAGTATATAAAGGTTTTTGCAAACTGCGATTTTCGATATTTTGGGATTTCAGTATTCTGAGTCTCGAGCATTTGTACTTTCAGTTTTCTGAATTTTCGACTTAACAGACTCAAGATACTGAAATTTGATATTTCGGTATCTCGAGCTTGTAAAGTGAAAACAAATTTTATATATATATATATATATATATATATATATATATATATATATATATATATTTAAGATTAAAAGTTACACCATTCCAAGAAAGGAAGGAGGTGTGGTGGCACAAAGAAGATTAAGGAGATGAGATACTAGAGGAGGGTATAGTTGTGATAATAGTACATTTAGCTTTGTGTAGAAGAAGAGTTATTTCTTGAGATCATATAGCTGTAGTAGTACCAGTTTAACCAGGGGTGGTGCAGGTGAAGAGCCATTTGTCTATCAATTGTAGCTTCAGTTGGCATTTGAAGTCTTTCTGGTTACAGACTGTTCTTAAGTGAAGTGGGATAATATTGCAGCGTTTTGCAATGCAGTATGTATGGGGGGAATATCCTGCATTGTTGTTAGCTTTAGTTATTGAGAGTAAGGATTTGTTATTGGAGCGTAGAGGTCCCTTATAATGTAAGGCTGAATGAGGGAATTAAAAGATGGGAATTGTTCAGGGTTGTGCTGTAGTTTGAAGGTTGTAATTAATTCTAAGTACAATACAGAATTATTTTGTTTGAGCTGATTGTTTTAGAGAGGGGGTGATGTGATCTGTGATTTATTATATCTGTGAAGATTAGAAGGGCAGTGGTTATAGTGTGATTGAGTCTGAAACCATGCTGTTGGGGGGGGGGGTTATGAGAAGTAATATATGTAGTAAGGTGAGAATGAATACATCTTTCCAAGATTTTTGATAAAGGTGAGAGAATGGTGCTTGATCTGTAGTTGGGTGAGCTCGGTTGATGAGCCACCTTTATGGAGGCTATTATGTAAGATTTGTTTTCCATAAGGTGGTGACATATTTTTCCCTGATACAGCAACTCATTAGAGTTGAGACAGGATATGTAAGGCTATCTGCAGAGAGTTTGAGGAATTCAGATGGAAGTTGGTCAGGTGCAGTGGTTGTTGTATTAGGGATACATAGGTATTTTTTAACTGTATATGCTGGTACTGGAGTGAGTGTGAAGGTGTGCTGTGGCTTCAATGATTTAAGTGAAATGGCTAGATTTGTAATAGTTTTGTTTTGTAGGAGGAGGTACTATATTTATGAAATGCGAGTTAAATTGTGATGCAGTACTTTTGGACTTATTGTTTGGGGATGGGCTAGGCTAGGTTGATTTTCCAAGACTTGAGCAGTGCACTTATTGATTCCTAGAAGTTTTTTGGATTGTTTGATGATGCGTTTTTGGCTGTTGCTGTAATAAGCTTTACTGTCCTGTTTAATGTATTCTTTTGATATGGTTCCTTACCTACCTGCATTATTGCAGGGATGTCTGAGACTGTGTTTGTAGCCGTGACTTCCAGGCTTTAGCTCTAAGTTGCATGAGTAGCTTTGTTTCTTAGTTGAGGGGCTGTTTTTTTAAACTCTTTTGGTTCTTAATGGTGCTTGCTCTGCCAGAATATTTAGCAATATAGTATTAAATGTATCTACTGCTTTATCAAGGGGAAGAGTTTTTAAGTGGAGCCCTGTTGACCTGGAATAGACTGCAAGTAAAAGTTTCTTTATTAAAGTTACTGAGGTGACTGTGTTATAGTGATGAACATTTTGGGGGTGCTTAGCTTTGCAACACTGTTTGGGGTGTCTGATTATGTATCTCAGCTGGTGTTTGCTTAGGCTATGAGGTAGGGTGCCGTTTGTGGCAACATTATTTTTGAAGGATGTAAGAATCCAGTCTAGGATGGATTCTTTACATGTGGCCGTGTTAAATCTAGTCAGAATCTTGATCAACTGAGAGAAGCCATACAGCAGAAATTAACATAATGGGTTTTCTAGGGTGATCCTTTGAATCCCTCAAGCCAATTGTTACAGACAACAATCAGTTTATACCTGGTACTGAGCATTTAACAAGGCAGCACAAAGTAGAACAGGTTTTCTTACACGTATTGAATGCAGACTCCAAGAAGCTAAGGAGACAAAGTAACTGGCATATTCAATTTAGTCTATTGGTCACGAGAAAGGACTGTGGCCAACTATGTCAGTGTTCTTAGAGCACAAGTACTTCTCCTTTTGGGGGAATGGCCTAGCTACCTTCCAGCACAGGGTATGCAAGAATTTGATTACTTACAGTTAACACACAGCAAAGCTCCTCATATTAAACTTACTTACATTGCTCAATGACAATATTCTCAGTGAATACTTTCACAGAAATTTTCCTTGTCGCAGAGGTCCTGCTATCTCAGGGTCAGGGACAGGGATCTATGTTTGAAACAATCTGATGCCAAAAAGGATGGCGAGGAACCCAGCTCTGTGGCAGGTTTAAAGAAGTGACCGGAGTGAGGTGGGGATGCTAAAATACTTGTTCCATATTATTGAACTGTCCCTTTTTCTGGAAGTTTCTTCATTTTTCTTTGAACCTTCTTGCCAATTTTTCTTGTACATGTGTGTGTTAGACACCTGTTGAGATGTTTGTTTTGCTTTTTGTAAAATTAACCTGAGTTTGCAACAAAAACTTCAGTAAACTTGGAGAAGAAGGATTGAAATATGTGAGTGATCCCCTGGATCAGTTCTGTCTTTGGTTAAACTGAGTAATTGAGTGGTAGAAAGTCCAAACAAAACCTCCTTATTCAAAAGAAAATTTAAAATTTCAGATTTAACATCCTCAGAGAGCTTTTTTGTGTTTGCTGCCCAGCAAATATTCTCATAATAGAAGCAGAAGCTGCTACCCTGGACATACAGTCAGCACAGTCATAAAAACACTTTAAAAAATATTTAGTTACCGGGGAAACAGAAGCAATTAAAGAATTCAAAGTGGATGTAACTTTATTATGAGGGAAAACTGTGAGTAATGTTCCTCATATTTCCAAAGAAGCCAACAGATACTTTAACATGTGAACCTGATAATTTAGAATTCTAAAGGCTGAAGCGGCAGTAGAATATATCCTCTTCTCAAACCTGGCAAAAGCTTTCCCATCCTTAAAAGAAGGAGAGGGTTTAGCATTAACTAAATTTTTAGTTACAGCAGAATTTTGTGCAAAATAGCTTCAGGATCAGATCTGGGATGAGAAAGCAAATGTTAGTAAGACTGAGGAACTTTATAAAATATATTAGGCCTTTTAAGGGTCTGCAGGTTAACTGTCAGGCATATTGCAGGCAATATCAAAACTATTCTGCAAAACTGGTAAGAGGAGGAATATCAACAAGCTGTGGAAAATTAATCTTGTAATAAATCATAGTATTTCTTCAAAGAAGGTAAAATATCAGTCTGTTCCGCTTGAAACATGTTGTTATTCATCTTAGAAATCGTTCCAAAAATTAAAATTCTTCCTTAGGAGACTCTGAGGAAACACTTTCTTCTTTATCAGAATCAAGTGCATGGGTAGTTAGATGATGCTCTTTCTCAATCCCTTTCCTTATCATCAGACAGGGAATTTTCAGAAATTTAAGGAACTTTCATAATTTTCCCTCAGAAATTGCAGTCATCCTTGTAAGGTTTTAATACCTGCAAATATATTGAGCCAAGCCAATAAACTCTTCCTTATTTACTGAAAATCAGTCTGAGGAAGATAAATGTTTAACCTTCTATCTCCTTTTCCTAGAGGCTTTGCTAGAAGGGGAACAACTCTCTCTGTGCAGCTCCACAACTTTAGACTCCTCACATCCTCCCCCAAGGACTGCAAGAGTGGATCTCCCATGCATGTCAGGGATACCTGAACAGCCCCAGAGGAAATGGCTGACCCCTGGTCCATAGTCGTTGAAGAGGCTAAACCAGGGTGTCCTGGTCAAAAAGATAATGGTCTTTGGATTTGCTAATGGCCACAGCAGTCACCCACCAGCTGCCTGAGCCTGCTGTGTTGGCAATGGCTTCTTGCAAGGTTTCTTTTTCTTGGTTCTGGAGAAAGATAGAACATAAGACTGGTATGGTCTTCCATGGTTCTGCTTAAAACAGAGACTGAACATTGGTAAGTACAGCTAGAGTGAGTCTCTGATAGGTAAGTTGCCAAAAGTAGTGTTCACCAAGCAAAATATACAATGAAACTCCCAAAATACACTTGCTTACATTACAATGCAGTGTGCCCCACAAAATAAGCTCAGGTTTCTCCACATAGAAGGTAAAGTCTGTCAGACCAGCTGTTCTTTTGACAGTCCCATAAAATAAACTTAACCCAATAAAATATGTAGTTTCTCACTAAAATTGATATATTTTGCTGAAAAAATAAAATAATTATTCATAGGTTCATAGGTTCATAGTTAGATACTAGGCTATCTGCCCTAGGGCATTTATAAGCCTAACCAGAGTGTATTTGGCTTCCACCTCCTTATTATATTAGCCTACTGTGCCTCTGTAAAGTAGGTCACAGAAGGTACCTTTTTAGGATTAGTTTACTGTGCCTCTGTCTAGCAGGGACACAGAAGAGATCCCAGGGGTGAATTTGCAATTTTCCATCCACGTGTCCAGATTTCGCTTGAAGAGGGTCAGCGAGGGGCTATGTCTAACACAGGGGCTGCTCGTGGCATCGGACTGCTGGACTGCAGCCCCCTCAGCTAAAAAAAAGAAAATGTACCTTTTTTTTTTTGGTTTACTTTTTAAAAATTAGTACTTTCTTTCTTTGTGACAGTCTGTTTGTCTCCGAGTCCACGACTCAGAAGTACGCGCATGCTCACTTTAACTGCCTCGGGTTGTGGCAGTTTTAAATAAAGATTTTTTTTTTTGTTTTCATTGCAGCCCGGGGGACTAATTAAGGCATCATTGTGATGCCCAGCAGTCTATGCGGTTCCAAACCACATAGAATTGGAAGGGGCTCGGACTGCGACGTCCGCAGGCACGTACATGACGTGCTTGCTGGGCTAAAGGCTGCTGATTGGTTGTCACTCTCTTCCCGGGCTTTATGTGCTGGGAAAAGAGCGAGAATCAAACAGTAAGGCAGTTGTGGGATTGATTCAATCGTGACTGAGTCAGTCACACAGGAAGGATTTTAACGCCGACGCCGAATCCGATACTTATTAATTTGCCATTGGATTTTTTTTTTTATTTTGCTGAAGAACAGAAGAAAGAAGTAGTAGAAGAAGAAAGAAGTTAGAAGAAGAAGAACAGAGTGAAGGTGCAGAAGTATACCAGGTAAGTAGGAAGGGTAAGCTAAGGGTAAGCTAAATGGCAGGGAAATATTAGAGGCTACAGTCCTAATGTCAATTGATAACTGCTTTAGATGTTAGGTATTGGTGATCGATTTTATAACAAGTTTGAAGATGCCAGTGCTTATTATGAATATTTTGTGTAGTTTAGTTATATTTGTGTGCTACAGCCCTTAGAATGTGTATTCTAGTGTCTAGTCTAACGGTTAAGTAAAGTTGTATATCTGCTTAGATGATTGTAGCTGCATTATAGGAAAATTAGGAGAGAAATGGAGAATTAAACATGCTGATGTGTGGTAGTTAGCAACAGTGCTACCCTTTCTGAATAACATAAATTTGTTTTGGTTATTTCATGTTGACTGTAAACATATATTTGCATTGGACTACTGAAGCTGAGATGAATAGAATTCTTGCTAAATTAAAAGATAGCGGTTCTCTGAGATATGCAAATGTCACATTAATTCTCTCTTCATGTTGCCTGTTGATATGCAAACATTTGACCATTATTTTATTTCTACATCTTATGCATTTATTTAGTATTTGTTAAATAGGCTGACTGAAAATGGACCAGGTCCTGATATTTCAATGGAAGTTAGGAAGAAAAAATCCTGGCAATAGGTCTTTTTATATGATACAATGAAGTAAAATGTAATATATAGACTGTCACTTATAATATCATGAAAGATGCTTAATAGCTGGCATAAAATATTGTTCTCAAGAGAAAATAAACCATGTGCAGTCGATACAAAAACAAAAATAGTAAATAGTGATGGACAAATCAGACACAACTTAAAAAAAAACACAATGAACTCAGGTATATTGTGACAATTGCAAATTTGGCACAGTCATTGAATCTCCCAAGACCTGAGTCATGGTCTAAAACTTGGGAACACATGTAGACAGTTACTTGGCTTCGACCTTCATGTATCTACTGTAGGAAGGAAGTTGTTTTTATTTTGCACAGTTTATAAGTATATGCCATCTAGGGTTGGGGATGTCATTGTACCATTATACACATCCCTCATTAGATGAGCCACAGAATACAACTCCCCCTTCAGTATGCACCTGACCAGGTATATCCAATAACTGAAGAGTCAACAGAGGTTTCTCACAAATAATACATGATATAAGCAACTTCTCCTATGCAGACCATCTCAAAGCATGAAATATAACAGTGTTTGCTAGCAGCAACCTCTTCATTAGTTACAGATTTATTTAATGTGGAATTATTTAATGACTTTTTTACTTCAGAGATTGTGCATATTTACTGATAATGGTGGACTGTAGAATTGTGCATATTTACTGATAATGGTGGACTGTAGAATTGTACTGTAGAATTGTGCATATTTACTGATAATGGTGGACTGTAGAAGTTTGAGTAGACTTTTTTGATGGAAATTTTCTGAATTGGGCAGTTTTGTCTTTATTGGTGTATGTGTTTTGTTTCATTGTTTACTGGAAAATCAGAATGTAGTAGCTCCGTAGGAATAGAAGTCCCGTGTGTAAGCCACAAAATATGAAGTTAATAATCTCATTTGTTTTTAAAGTTCTTTTATTTCTCATTTGTTTTTAAAGTTCTTTTATTTCTCATTGCTGTGGTAGTCCCATGAATGCTCAACACTTTTTGGATGTTTACTGGAAAATGTTCAAAGCAATAGGAAGGTGTATCAAAGAGCACATGTATGTTTCATATGCAAGGGGCCTATGATTTGAAAACAGCCCAGAATTAATCTTTATCTGCCACTGGCAAAATGTATTTTCTTTGAATGTGGGTTTCAATGCTGTTTCAATGAATGTGAGTTTCAAGGGCAGAGATGTTTTAATGCTAAGTTTGTTTAGCATATGTCTTAGTGTTTGTGCTGTAAAATGCAAAATAAAACTTTCACATTTTTGGTCCATTTTTGATAAAATTGTGTTTTTTTATGTGGCAAATTAGTGACAAATCATTAAAGACTGAAGTTAGAAAATAATGACAGACATTTGAGTTTCAGATTTCATACCATTCAGAAAATTCATACTAATGCAAGACCTATTCTATTATCTTTCTAAGTTTATAAGAGCAATATTTAAAAATTGTCCTTATTTTTGGGCCTTTGTCCCACTTCTATGTATGGCTTTGTCCAGATTTCTTGCTCTGAGATTGAGATGTATGACAAATGTGTCAGGGCAATCACAGTCAGCCAGAGACATTTCAAATTGTGACATATTTGTTGCACCCCACTCCCCCATGTAGTGACTCTGGATGTGTCGAAGCAAGGCAAGGAGTAGTTATGCAGTGTAAATGTGCAGACTCCCCCATCCAAGGTAGACACAAGTACTAGAGTGGCTTTTCATCTGTCCTTGATTTTTGCAGAATGGTCTGGTTTCTGTCATATTTTATGTACTGTTGATTTATGCTTATTACTCAAAGTGCCTGTTGCTCTGTGTTTAAGTAGCAATACTTTAATGACCATCAGGTAAGCTTGGCTGACATCGTAAGATGCAAGTAAGCTTTAATAAGCATACTGTTAAAGAATTGCCAACATTGAAAGCCTTTCTGTTGTTGCCATGTAGAGAATACTTAACTAGATAATGTATAAGCCTTGGGTATTGAAATGCATATGACAGTATTTGTAATAAAGGACAGGATTACATTATTTTAAGAAGCTCATTACACTTGGAGACTTCCAGTCATCTCTGCAGGCTTTACCCGTAAACTAAACAGAATGCCAATCGTGTGGTCCATAACCTGTACAGTAATCATTTTAAGCAATGTATCTTGAGATTATTTCTTGTTTGCTTTTCATTTTTTACTTTGATCATGTTTTCCCCATGAAACAAGTAGATAGTTGTCAGGCAGCAGGTCTTTTTTTGGGTAAGAAACATTGTTACAAGTGGGGGCATCAGAGATTTCTACTTTCAGCATGTTACTTGGTACTTTAATAAAGCTGAATATAAATTATAATTAGAACTGCAGTGCAAGAAGTGGTTTGAGTTGAGTGCTGCTTGTTTTTCTTATACTTGATTTTGACTGGCATTCCATTAATGTATTTAAAAATTAATTTATTTTTTCATGCCTCACAACCTTTTTGTTACCATCTAGATATTATGTAAGCTGTCATGCAGCCAATGCATTGAAATATTTTTATTTTTTTATTCTTCTACATTTCATTTTGTCTTGATTGGACTCTCATAATGACAGTTTGGCACCCAGGGCAGTGTATTTAGTTAGTTTTTGTGGTTTTGAGCATAGCCCCTCCCCTTTCTAGTTGGTCGCACCCCTTCCCATTGACTGCACCCATTCAGCTGTCTCCTGCAGCCCCCCTTTGATTTGAAGTCACCAGCCACCACTGGTCTAACATGAATTGGGATTCTATTCCAGAGTGAGGGGAGCCTCTGAGAAATGAATCTGTCCCTCCAGCATGTCCTATTTATTTTTGTGCTGAGGTTTAAGTCCCTGGAGTGTGTAGCTCTAAGGGACTTGGATTTTTTGAGGTGGAGCATGTCCATTAATTCTGGGTTTGACATGGCTTTGTACGTCAGGCATAGATCGCCTCTGAGTAGGCGGTAAGCAACTGAGTAGAGCTGGAGTTTCTTTAGCCGAGCTGCATAGGACATCTGTTTGTAGCCCATGATCCTCTTGGTGAGGTAACTTTTGGGGTCTCTCCAGTTGCTGCAGGTGTCGGGTAAGGTACATCCCAAAAGGGGCATTGTATTCAATTATGGGCCTGATGAGTGATGAGTAGAGGGGTACAATGACCTCTCTTGATCTAGATGCGAACCCTTTTGTGATAAGGTGGGCTATATAGAAGGTCTTTCTAACCACTTTGGCAATGTGATTATCAAAGGAGAGATTACTATCTATGTTGGTCCCCAAATCTCTAATTACTTCTTCCGTACTTAATGGATTACCACCTATGTGGTAATTTGTGGGCACCTTGTTTTTCCCAAAGGGGATGACTATGCACTTTTTAGCATTTAGCTTGAGGCTGTGGCTCTGGCACCAAGCATCCGTCTCTGCGAGACCCTTTTGGAGGATGCTTGTGTCAGCTGGAGATTGGAAAGGTTTTCCCCAAAAGGAACATATCTGCACAGCAATGGCTGACTGTAAGCTGATACTCTGAAACCCACAAGAAGAACACTATCTATAGGCAGCAGGAAAGTACTGAACATACCCCTCAACCTCTTAGCTTAAGAAATCTGGACAAAAAGCCTGACAAAAAGGAGGGTACAAAGGCCCAAAAATAGGGAATATTTTAAATATTGCTTGTGAAGACTTAGAAAGTTGCTAGAATAACAGGATTTGTGTTAGCATGAATTTTCTGGAGGATATAAAATCTGAAACTCAAATACATGTCATTATTTAGTGAGTTTAATCCTTAGATCATCACAGTGATTTGTCAAAAAAAAAAACACAATTTTTATGAGGCACAATCCAACAATATGAGGCAAAAATCTGGACATTCAGATACTTGAGCCTAAATGTTCTTACATGTGCAAAGGAGTGTGGCATGTATGCTTGGTGGGATTGTGGGATAACAAGGTAAAAAGCAGGAAACCCTTCATTAAAGGAATGACCTTAAATGAATTGGTAATGCAATTAACTGTTAGTTCCAAATACAATGCAAGACCAAAAATGATTAGAAATACATTGTAAAAGAATAAAGAAGCTCATCGCTGTGGTTTATTCTGTCTTCAGAATACTTGCAGTAAGAAATGTTCCTTCTGTAAGAATCTGAGCAATCTATCTCAAAGTAATGGTTTTAGCAAAACGTTACTGGGTATTTCATTAGTATGAAATATACTGAAGAAGTCAGCTGTAAGCTAAGTATTTTCAATAATCAAAGGGAAACACAGTTTTATGCAGTTATGAAAGATAATCATTTCAGTGCATTTCCTTACTCTGTTGGCCTTTTGTCAAAATACAAGTGGGCCTATATATAGTCATGTTACACTTAAAAACTAATATATTGAACAGATGACCTGGAACATTTTGATACATTTCCTGCATAATACTCTGCTCTGCCTTCCTGTTTAGATTTATCTTGAGTGTCTGACACCCAACAACCCCATCTCAAAATGAATGAACTGTCAAGGTCACTGAAAGTGTACGTAGACCAAAAAAGGATCGATACAACAATAGCAAGTGTCATATTATCAGAACAATGCAAATTACAATAAAGAAAACAATGCAGTATTCAGAAGGAAGTAACTACTTTGCAATTTATGATTTAATATACTTGCATTTCACACTAAAAAGCTGACTTTTATACTTACCATGATCATGACCTTGACTCAGAAGCAGATCTGTGCATCATTGGCACCAAATCTGAATTTTGGAGACAGAGCACATTTTTTTAATAAGAATCCCTTTTGTTTTCATTTTATAATTTAGATATTCAGGCTGCCAACAAACTGAAAAGTAATATAATATAACATAACATAACATAACATAACATAACATAATATAATATAATATAATATAATATAATATAATATAATATAATATAATATAATATATGGTAAAATGCAGTCCCAGTGGCCCAGTGAAGACAAACTGATACCAGGAGCTAGTAACTGACATAGTGTAACTTATTAATGAGACATACATTTTAAAAGAGAAATGTAGCTTTTCAGATGTGTGTACCAAATTTGCATACATGCCTAAACATTAATCTACAGTTGCAGTGTGCAGTGTTTCACTATTTCAAATCATTAAATGTAACAATACTTGTATATTTTCTTATTATAGTTTAATTTCAAATGTTTTTTCCTAATTCAGCTAAGAAGTTATTTGTATAATTTAAACAAGCTCTAGTAATGCAAAGATGAAATCTATAGGATTTGCTTTTTATGTTTTTAGATTACCACATCACTTTTATGAATTATATGAAATTAGGATGTTTACTCACTCCTATTTACACAGTGATTGTGACCTCTCCTGCTGATATAACTGATAGAAAATCAGTTGATCGAGCTTGCAGGCTTTTCTGCTGTGCTAGACCGCTGTATAGTGGGGATCAGGAAATATTTCCCTTTCCATACTTTACGGCGATTTCAGAGTATTTATAGTTAGCAGAGTATGTAAGAGTGATGGGGGGGGGGGGGCTTGCCTCCCTGCAAAAATATAGATTTTGTTTTTATTTAAATGTTTATGATTTGAAGTATTGTGCATTCATATCTTTGTCATTTGAACAGTTTTCAGTATGTGACCAGCGTATGAACTTTTGATACTTTGATTTTCTATCATACACTCATATACATAGCACATTATTTCAAAATAAGGTAAGAGAAGTGGTGAGACATATTGACTGGTTACATAGAGTTTCAAGCTAAAACCATATGGTTGACACAAGATATGCTGTAAGTCTTAAAGGTAAACAGTGACAAGAAGATGGCAGCTGAACAGCTAAAAGAATGAAGATTATATCAAAATTATTATATCAAGCCTTTCCATAAGACCAAACTCTTATTTTGCTTCTCAAAATTTCAGAATCTTCCCTTCCCTTCTCCCTCCCCTTCTTAACCCCATCTCAATTTTTTCTGTTCATCACTGTTTCAATACCACATCAAAAGTCTTCGTATGATTCATATCTAACACCTTCCTGATTTTAGCTCTCCCACTCTGTTTAACTTGACATTTCCTTCCATGAACTTTCCCATTTCCTTAGTCATTCTCTTTTCTGCTTTCCTAAACACCATGCCCCAATACCCCTTCTTCATTTTCCCACCGTTTACATCAGAATTCCCCTTATTCTTTGCTCCACCTTAATAATAACCACATACCATTTAAAATCACGCATGCCCCATCCCAAGCCTGATCTTTCCACCATTAGCGTTCTTTATCCATCCTTTTCCTCTGCCCCACAAACTCACCACAAACTTTCAGCATGCTTATGATCCATTTATCTCCAGCATTTTTTGACAATGTACCACATCAAGCACTATACAATGGGTAGTAGTAGTTTTGCGATCATTTCTATTTTTACCCCAAAAGTCCCCATTTTCTCTGATTATCTATCCAGTCATACTTAATTCCTTCAAATTCTCATTACTTATACTCGACACATTGTGAATCACACTTACCATGAAATACTTAACTCTTCCCGGTGAGTAGTATAATCCTATACCCCTACTATCTCTTCTGGTTTGCACTGATTTCTTGGAGTGGTACTTCAAGGCGAACCTTCTTTCCAAGCACATACAAAACATATAACACTTGTCGAAGTATCCGTGTTAATATTCCTCTCTTTCTCCCTTTTCCATTTTCCTTAATCTTTGGGTCATCTTCTCCATAACCACCAGAAACACATTGAAAGACATGGGACAACCCTGCTTTGTACAATATTGTTTTTTCTATTAGAAGTCCGTATAAAAGTTTCTGTGGAATTTCAGAAAAATCATTGTATATTTCCTAGTAAGTAAATATTACTATAAACAAGTAAAAAGCTTATATTAGATGTGCACAGTCACATTCAATAATATGTATTTGATTTAAATATCGGCAAGCTATCCAAAGGGTTACTACACAAGTCTAAAACAGCACGTCAGTATGTCTAAAACAAAAGACAGATAAATGTACAGAGACGTAGGGCAGGGGGTCATGGGATGAGAGATGACTAAGAAAAAATGGAGAGACAGAAATGTAATGAAGGAGGGGAAGGAGAATAACAGTAAGAATGTGAGCGTGAGTGAAAAGGGCGGAGTCAGAAACGTCCAATAAGGTACAGCGATTGTTTGGCAATGTGATAATGAAAATGTTCAGCTCAGACCTCAGAACAGTCATGTACTTTCAAGGACTGCTACATATAAATTTTGGAAAGTGCAGCTTTCCAAAAAAGTTTTGTCAAAGGGCACACACTTAAAATTCATGAGACTTATCTGTGTGCTGAGGATACTATGGCATTTTGTTATTATTGAGAATAAGCACTTCTTGTATACTAACAATAATATGATGTTGTTTTTTTTATGTAGCAGTTTCATCTGGGCAGACCCATTTTAGAATAGAGGCCTGTGTGTTAGCAAAAGTACAAACATATATGACATTAAACACATTTTTCATGCAATGGGATACAGTACTGAAATAAAGAATGCAAACCCAATTAACAAATTATAAAAAGAATAGTTAACAACAACAGTGATAACTTGCAAGGCAAATAGCAGCAATGTGTACATATAGCTACGGTTGCCGGCTCTGTGTCACAGAGGGATGAAAACTTCACTATGATTTGGGTTTGACTAGCAACCTCAATCCTGGAGGAAGTGATGCAGGACAATATGACAATGTAATAATGTTCTCAGCGTGGAAGTTGTGGGGATGATATACTAGGGAGGATGGCTTGTGCCTGTTGGATGACCAGTGCCTGTTGCCAGGTAGAGACTGGAAGAGCAAGTAGTATGCACTAGTGGGCAAGATTGGGATTAATAGTGTGTGCATCACAGCTGAGGTGGGATGTTTTTGTATCACAAAATTACTACATTTTCACAGGCAGTTACACATGTAAGGCAGCATGTCACTCAGAGCAGGGCTAAAACAGACATATATCAGCTTGCTTATATCTTTCAGCTGGCTGCAACATAATCAACCTCCATTGTCTACTCTACTATCCCCAGCAGTGAGCCATCCAATAGCCTCATTAACCAGGAAGGTTATTTCTACCTGGACAGGTACAAACCAGGCAGTCAATGGCACTTCAGGGTATGCCCCAAGATATGGTGGAGCCAGTAGACTGGACAGAGCTATGAGTTAATGGAGGGGTAGATGTCAGTGGTAGCTGACCCTACCCAGTTAGGACAGCTCAAGCAAATGGCCCTAGAGCTGATCTGTTTGTGCAATCTGCATCTCCCTAATTACAGAGATAGTAGAGAGCTGAGATGAAAAAGAAAGGAAATGTTGGGTAAAAGAATGACTGTGTTTTGTGTACTACTTTGTTGGCACTTAAAATATCTTGGACATAGCGTATTTAGGGACTGGGGAGTATGGTCCATACTGTGGTGATACCTGAAGTAATCATTTAAATTGTTATTGACTGCTGTGAAGAAGCCTCTAACACTGAAAAAGAACATTGAAAGAATGACATTTAGAAATAAGAATGATGTGAAAGTGGAAAAAGAACAGTGAATTCTGAAGAACAGGAATGCTAGCGAATAAAGTCAAGTGCTAAGTGCTAATCTATGCCTGCAGTGTACATGTCACACACTGCCATAGGACATTTATGGCATCCACATCTCATGCACTGTTAAGACCATAATGAATGGCTATGCTACCAATATTTACTGACATACGTAAAATGAATACTACTTCTGTTGACACTGAAAAAAATTGTATATGTCCACAAATGTCACCACGGAGTTGTTTTCATATGTATTACCAATGTTGTATGGACTGTGATCAGCTGCTGTGTTAAACATCACTACAACCACAACTCATTCAGTTAGTGTTCTAGCTGTAAGGTTTCCCGATGTGAATACTGTACGATTACTATAGGTAGTATCTATGGATGTCCACCTAATATACTTACATATGCTATACTGCGGCTATATATTTATTATGCTGCATATACTGTTAATTATTCAAGCTATTGCATAAACATAAGTCACTAATTATTTATTGCTTTTTAGTATTATTAAGTTGTTAATTATATGTGCTGAGTTAGCAATTTTTTTTATTTTACAATTGGTATTAAATGTACAGCAATTTGTCCTAGCCAAATAGTTACCCCACAGACTCACATTAAAATGTATAGAAAATGTAACCTAGACATGAAAAGTAATACAGTTCATTAAAATGACTTCTCTTCTCCACCCCTCTAACATTATATATCTTATTATTATAAAAGTTAACCACCTGAGACTGGTTGGAGGGAGCAGCCAATTTCAGTGCTTACTCTGCAATCTCTAATCACTTGACTAGGGATGTCAAGTAGAGAAGGGTTTCTGATTTTAAGGGACATACAGGCTGTGTCCATTAGTTCTTTAACTTTCTCGGTGATCACACAACAGAAGTGATTGTAGTAATATCAATGTTGACATGACTATGTGGAGATGGAGATAAGTGTATATATGCCTAACATCAGCAATAAGAAATACATTACTATGGACATTTGTTGATTCACTGACATCACAATTTAACCTCACAGAGGTGTATGGAAAGTACAGTTGTGTAAGCAGAACTTACCATAACAGTAGATGTTTTAATTGATCAGTGTTGCAGTAGCCAACGCTATTTTGATTATATCCTCTCAAAGGTATGACCAACCAGACAGTTTTTTGAAGTTTGAAGGCACATTCCACTCATTCTGACTACCAGGAGCTAAAGCAGAGCTCCATATAAAAGGCAGTCAGAACATCAAAAAGCTTCATAGATCTCTTGCCTCAAGAAGGGAGGCTAGACCCCTGAAGAGTAAATACTAGGACAAAATAATAAAACATATAAACATAAGAAAAAATATATAAATGTAGTATATATGCCCACACCCTGACAAATAGACATGGCACCAGCAGAGGGATGGCTACTGAAACAGTGATTTTTAGAATATCTACTGTTATGGTAAATTCCACTTAAACAACTGTGTTGTATTTAGCATTGGATCATTGTTGCAGTAGTCTAAGCTATTTTGAGTAGAACATTATAGCTTAGAAAAATAGGGGTGAGGAACATATTTATGAATCCAGGATACCATGGAAAATGGTCCTAGAAAAGCTAGTTTTGGACCTCGAAAAGGAATAATGCTATAGTGATTTGTATAAGTGTGAATAGAGGACTAATTTGCTGTATCTAGAAAATTTCTAGATCCCACACCTTTCCAAAAAAGCCAAAGAGGAAGCCAAAGCCCTGGCAAAGTAGGCCCTAACCCTGCTTGGTGGTGACTTGTTATGTGGAGAATAGCAGAGGAAATGGCATTTGACAAACATTACATTTTTTCAGCTTTGACAGTGGTTATCCTTTAATTTACTTTCACATGAAACAATAGTTAATCAGCCTTCCTGGAGGATTTTATTGTAACCAAGCAGTATCTGAGCTGCCTTTGTGCATTCAAAGTACAATTTGTTCTCCTTTATTAGGTTCTGGAAAGAATATTGGGAGAATAATAGGTTGGATAAAGGTAAACTCTGAAATCACTGAGACATAAAAAAGTATTTATTCTCAAGAATCCCTGTGCCTCTGAAAAAAATGAGGTAGGGTCTACCCACCATAAAAATTTGTAACTTAGATGCTCTTCTTGCGGAAGTCTAGATAAGAATTTCAGACAGCCTTATGAGCTGGTTCTAAAGGATGTTTTCCAATTAAGAACCTCAAAGTAGCCAGATGAACTGGTTCAAAATGAATGTAATTCAGATTTTAGGCACAAGGTTAAGATCTCAAAAAGGCACCTGGACAGGAAAAAAAAATCAAAAATGCTTTAGTTGAGAACTGGTCAAAGGAGGTGGGGGTCTGGGGGCAGACAAGCAAAAATGGGTTAAAGGGGAAACTGGATGGAGTAGTAAGATAGACCAGAAGACAATAATTCACACAATAATTAAAAACTAGACACATCTCTGGATCTTAAAAGGTCATAGTTCTTAGTATGAGACCAACTAGAAAATCTGATTGTCTTGCAGCAGATATTTTGCCTCCTTTAGTACTTGGTGCACATCCTCAGGAAAAAGATGCCTAAAAGATATCAAAATGTATAGTTCACGCAGTCAGTTGAATTATATACAGGTTGGGGGTATATCAAACAGCCCTTGTGTTGTGTGAGTAGATCCAGAATACAGGGAATTTGTGGTAATTGCCCTTGGCCCATAAGAAATTAAGGGAGAACCACAGATGCCTGGCCCAAAAGGAAGTCAACATCAGTATCTTTGTGAGGTCCTTAAGTTTAGAACACCACTTGCTATTAGTGGAAAGATAGAAAAGAACATTCTGGTCCATATGAATGAAAAAACATCTGCATTCCAGTCCTGTTTCATTGAATCCTGTGTTCCTGACAGTTAGATCCAAGTCTGGAAGACCCATGGTAGTAGTTCCCAGTAGTAAGGGTATGTCCATCTAATATAATGCCTTGTTCTGACTGAATGTAAGAAGCTTGAGGAGTCAAATGAGCTGAGATGTACCTCACAGACAATCATGATAATTCAGCAAAGTTGATAATGTCTGCTAACTTGCAGATGTCCTGGCTAACAGAAATGAGTTAAGCCATAACAAGTACAGCCAGCTGCCAACTTCTCTTTGAAATGTATATACCTTTGCATGTCTATTTTTGTTCCACAGACTTTCAAACCTTTTGATATAGTCCCCTAAACAAAGTCTGCAACATCAATTGTAACAAACTGACAAGGAGGTAGAAATACCTGGATCAAGAGATACTTGGTCCACCCACCACTGTAACTCTTTTCATACAAATCCTAGAACTTTAATCTGAATAGATAAAGGATGCTGATGTTGAGGCCAAACTGACCAGAAGTACCTTGGATTTTTCCTCATGTACAGTCTGGCTCAGGGAATCATGATAATGACAGAGGATGCAAGCTTGAGCACCAAGTCCTTCAGAGCTTTCATGCCAACTGAGAGAGGATGACACACACACACACACACACACACACACACACACACACACATGCGCGCGCATGCACGCATGCACACACACACACACACACACACACGCACACACACACACACACACACACACACACACACACACACACACACACACACAGCCATAATCAAAAAGCTAAAAGGGAATTAGAGTGGTTACTGCAGTAGTGATCATTCGAACATCTACTGTTATGGTAAGTTTACTTACACAACTGTATTACATTCATCATGCTGCAGTAGCCTTAGCTATATGTTTAGATAATCCTAGCATGCAACATTTGTGAAGTAAAAAGGGAAGGGTTCAGGAGCCCCTAGAGAATGGTCCAAGCAAAGCCTGATCTTGACCTAGAGAAGGAATCAAGCTTGTAGTGCTTTCTAAAGGTATGTACAGAAACAAAGTTGCTACATCTAGAACACTTCTAGAATACAATCCTTTCCAAAAAGCCATAGATGAAGCCAAGGCCCTGATAGATTGGGCCTTGACCCTGCTTGCAATAGTTTTGTTATGGTGAGAATAACAAAAGGTAATAGCCTGAGACAACCATTTAAAAATAGTGTGTTTTGACACAGGTTGTTCCTTTTTGCCTTCACAAGAGATGAACAACTGATCTGAAGATCTGAAAGATGTTGTTTTGTCAAGACAGTACCTGAGTTGACTGTGGACATCCAAGGTATGGAGAATTTTTTTCTCCCTCATTTTTAGGTGCAAAAAAAAAACCAGGGAGATGGATAGTTTGGCTTAACATACCCTCAGATACCACTTTAGGCATAAAAGAAGGATGAGTTTTCAAAAAAACCCTATCACTGTGGAAAACGAGATAGGCTTTACTCACAGTAACAGGTGAAACTCATATGCTCTTTTTGTAGAAGTCAGAGCAATCAGTAAAACAGTTTTCCATGTTAAGAATCTCAAGTCAGCCTGATGAGCTGATTTAAACAGCGCAAGTGTTAGCTCCTCTAACACAAAATTAAGATCTCAAGGAGGAGCCACTGGATTTTTTGGAGGTTTCTTATGCAAAACACCTATCTTCAACATTTTGATATGATAATGCATTGAAAGAGGATGCATGGGCAGACATGCTAAAATGGCTGATAAATTAACCTTAATGGAGTAGCAAGCAAGATCAAAGGATAGTATCTCTCACAAACATTGTAAAGCCAGAGAAACACTAGCCCTGAATGGGTGCTGGTTATGTTGTTGGCACCAACAAGAACACCTTTTCATTTTGATAACTTGGACACTATCACAAAGTGGTTTAGGAAAGAAAGATGCAGAGCATATCTTCAAGCATTTTCTTTCTTTCTTTGGGCCAAAAACATACTTGAATAAAAACCTTTCCCAGACAAGGAAGGAAGATCTGGCTGTATTGCTCCCTGAAATAACGTGTTGACAAATAGGGAGTAACAGAGAAGTCTGGTCTAGCGGATGAGGAATTACCCAATGGAAATGAAGAATTTCCTACCACCCCTATCTGTAACCTTGATGAATGATCTTCAGAACCAATTTGTCAGAAACTATCTGTTAATAAGGAGAAGTGGAGGTTCGGACATTCTGGAAGAGAAAGGATACTGCTGGGGGGGGACAAGTCCCCACAAATAGTCATTCCAAGTTCCAACATGTTGGACTATCATTTCTTTATGGGTGTTCTTGTTTTCTTTTTAGAACCACTTGCCATTTTTTCTTAAAAGCGTGTTTCCCAGGATTTTGCTGAGACTGTTTAATATGTTTCTTGCCAAAACTGGATGAGGGTTAGAAAATCCCTTAGAAAATTTGACTCCCTATAGTGACTTACCCCTCTCATCACATTTTTTGATCACCTCTGCAGCAGAGCGACCAAAAACTACATTTTTATTCAAAGTAGAATTTAAAATGCAATTGTTTGCATCATCTGAGAGGTTCTAAAAATGCAGCTAGGCTATCCTCTGACAAAACAGTATGAGTAACCATAGCCTGGAAGAAGTGCTAGCAGTCATACACACATACTTTAAACAATGAGTTGTGACATGTAAAATAGAAGAAAAAGTAGATTTTTCATCCCAGGAAGAAACTACAGATAAAACATTCCTCATACTTTAACATTTAGTCAGAATAAATTTTAAAATATGACAACTTAAAATTCTGAAAATGAAAGTTGTGCAATCATACATTTTTTCACCATACTTATCAATTATTTCCCCGTACTTGTCAGAAAGTGTAGGATTGGAATTAAATAAATATTTAACAGTAGTAGGCTTAACTAAACCTATAGCTGCTGGGTCAGGTTTGGGATGACTGTCTAAAAAACTTTAAAAACTGAGGAACTTTATATAATCTGTTTACCTTTTTTGGGGCAGCAACCTGGCTGTTAGGAAAATTGCAGGCAGTGACACGCAAAACTTCCAAAGATGACAGCACTGGAAGAATTGGTGAAGGTTTTGGTAATAACAACTGTAACAGCTCTTAGTATTTTCTGAGGGACTGAGAAACCTCACTTTTCTCCCACTGAAAACAATGGCACATTCTTGATATAGTCTCAGAGAAAGAGAAACCTTCACAGGAAGAGTCAGATACCATGTTCTCCTCTATGTCTGAATCAGAAATCTAAGGAGAAAACCATGCATATGTCCTTTCATCTGCCTATCCAGATTCAGAATCTTGAATTTCTTTAGGAAAGGAAGCATCCCACTTTCTTTCACCAGACACCAACTTAAAATAAGGACCAATAGCCTGAATTAGACCCTGAGTGAGATCTAGAGAACTACTCATGGCTGGAGAAATTTGAGGACTAGCAGCTAAATGTTTAGTCTACTGTTTATTTTTTCCCCAGGGATGAGCACAACATTCTGATTAATCAGAAAAGCTCTCCCTGTTCCCTCTCCTAGAACTGACAAGAGAGGCCCTCCCTTGTTCACTAAGGAAACCTCAGCAGCTTCAGAGGAACTCAGTCCATAGTGGCTGTAGGTGCTACACCAAAGTGATCCTGGGTAAAAGATGAGTGGTCTGAGAAAGCAGCTTTGGTCACAGCAGAATCACCAATGTGCAGCTGTGGCAAATTGCTAGCCTGCTATGGTGGTAAAGACTGTTTTCTTAACTTTTTCTTTTTATGGCAGGAAGAAGGACCAATCTTGGGACCATTAGTTTGCTCCATGGTCAAGCCGAAAATGGTGCCTCTTTCCTGGGAAAAACAAGCAGCATAAGCAAGTAAAAATGTGAAGTTGTTAAAAAGTCACTTTCTTGCCACAGCACACACTAGAAAGTGTTGTAATATGCTTTGCCAGCCCCAAAAAGTAAAATAAATGCAATTTCTTCACAAAAAATGTTTTTAACTACATTTAAACTGACAGGAAAAACAGTGTGCAGCTGTTTAAAAGTACAGTTAATTCTCATGGCATTTCATTAAAACACAAACTCCTGTATTAAAAACAAAGTTCTTAAACAGAAAAGTACATTAAAACAATATTTTTTAAGTGTGGGAGGTTTTTCCTGAAATGAAACTTATCTGCCCAGCAAAGGAACAGTGCAAGCTGACAGTCGATCCTCGATAACCCACAGAGGAGTCCTCTCAACAATGGATGAAAATTGTGAAGGGCCTGGCAGTCAAACCTGTGTTTTTAGACAGTTCAGCAGGTGCTGCCTATTGGTTTGAATGTGTGGAAGGTGCCCAGAAGGTTTGAAGCTGGCTGGCTATTATATCCTTGGCAGGATTTAACCCAAATAGCTAAGGCTACTGAAATGAATAACATAAACATAGATGATTTCAGAAAATTCACCTGGAACCCCAAATTTAAAAGCAGCTCCTTGATGAATGTCAGAGTTGTAACATTTTAGAAAAATGTCTGCAAATAAGACCTTTCTCTGAAAATGGAAATATGTGAATGCCTTGTTGTCTATAGTAAGCAATTACTGAGGCCAGATACTTTGTAAATACTCCTGGTACAAAAGATTGGCCAAACAGTAAAACAGAAACACAGAATGTTAAACAAAAACATGCATTTTGAAATGAGATGATAATCATCTTTTAAATCTAATGTAACCATGAAACTGAGGATGGCAACAGAGGTAACAAAGGAATGTCTAAGACTCTTCTCCAAGTTCCTTCTTTCTTTGGCACCAGAAAATTCTTGACTTAAACCCTTTACCTCCCAGACATAGGGGTACAAATGCTGTGCCCTACTAAGACAACCTTAGCTCCAGACGTGGAGGAAGAAGAAAGTTTGGTTTACAGTATGAGAAGGGATTCACAGGAAAAAGAGGAAAGAACTCTCATTGTTATCTAGTTCCCTGTAAGAATATTCGCAAAAAATGACTGTTTGAGAAAACCGATGCCACTTGGGAAGATGAAAGCATAGCCTGAAGGATATATTAAATATATTGTCAGGGTGAGAGGGGAAAAAGACAGACCCATGGCAGGGGCACTATCCAAGGAGAGAAGCACCTAAATATGCTAAGTAATAAACCTTCATGTGCTACTTTCTCTGACACTGCAAGAGTAGTTCTCCCTTACCCAGGAAGGGCTAGCAAACAGCCACAGAGGACGTGACTAATTGTCGGTCCTTAGTGGTTATAGGTGTTACAGCAAAGGGACTGAGTGATAATAATGACTGGTAAGAGGAACCCAGTCTGGCAACAGCAGAGTCACCCAATGGTGGCTGAGGCAGTAGTAGACCCAGCCAGACCCAAGACTCCCACAAATTATAACCTTGTGGATGGAAGAAAGAAGAAACAAGGATACTGATATCTGCACCATGGTTCTGCCAAAAAGGTACCAGGAAGGTGGGAAGTAGGGCCTGCATGAGTCAGTAAAGCAATTGACTATCCAAGTGAAATTTTGATGTACAAATTTTTAAAGTCCGTCCCCAAAACTACAATATCTTGTCAACAACACAATTGTTCTACATAGCAATTTGGAAAAAATAGTTACAGTATTAACGTGATTTTTTCACACAAGCATTCTCAACTGAAAAACATCCCTTTACATGTAAAGACTGTAAAAAATATAACATTTCCTATATAAAGGTAAGCACAGTTTTTCTTCAGAAAAGTAATTTAATGGAAATTTTTTTCCCTGAAGGGAGCTTATCTACCCTGTCTTGAAAGAACATTAACTGACCATCAATTCCACACAGCCTGCAAAGGAGTACACTTTCTTATATGAAGCTTTTTGGCATGCTAAGTGCTTTTTATATGGAGTTCTACTCAAGCTCATGGCAAATGGAGTACATAAATCCTCCCTCAATCTTTGGAAACCTGGCCAGTTGGTCATATCCATGGGAGGATATAAGCCAAATCTCTTAGCTTACTTCAGCGGTGATCCAGTGTGAACATGATCACTATCATATATAGAGAGGCCATGTATGTGAAAACATGGGGTAGTTACATGAATACTGCTTAATGATCATTCTTACAGCTTATTTATGAGCATTGTATATGTCTATGTGCATCAAGCTGAAGTATATTACTGTGGCTACTACATATTTCATTTTCTTCACTATTGCACTCAAAAATGTCCACGGAAAGTGTAGTTGTATATCAACTTACAATAACAGTAGATGTTTGAATAAATCACTGTTGGAGTAGCATAAGCTATGAGGGATGTATCCTGCCAAGGATCAGCCCCAGTAGGTCCATTTCCAAAGCTTTAGGGCACCTCCCATGTGCCCAGCTTGAGAAGATTTGCATAATGCAGTGGCTAGGGTACCACAAAGTCAGAGCTTTTTTTGCAGAACAGGGAGACACGAGCCCTGTTAGAGAGAGATATAAAAGGATAAAATTTCTCACCCTGGCAAAAACACAGCCTGCAAGAGGGGCTAGAGGAGGGGTACTACTACTACTACTGCAAGAATGATCTATTCAAATAACTACGGTTATGGTAAGTTTGGTACGTTTACTTGCACATCAATACTCCACTCATCATTAGAGCACTGTTGCAGTAGCCTAAAGTATATGGAGTGATTACCAAATCTTAGAAAGAAGGGAGGATGAAAATGCTCTGAAAACACTTAACAATCCTGTTTGTAGTGCTCTTGTAAGGTATGCACCTAAAAATAGAATGCTGTTTCTAGAATATTTTTAGAAGTCCCCCTTTTCCATGAGCCACACAAATAACCCTGTTAAAATGAGTTCTGTCCCTGCTTAGAAATGTCTTGTTAAGGTCAGAAATACAATGAAACAACCCTATGAATTATCTGTAAGATGTCGATAATCTCTGATTTAATCTTTACAGGAAATGAAAACTTGAAAAACACTTGAAAAGGGTTCTCGAAGGTTTTCATCTTGCTGAAGTAGTATCAGAGTAGCCTGTGAATATAAAATTCTTTCTTCCTTACGTTTATGTCTATAAGGAAAATGAGTGAGAAGAAAGGTATGGCTCAATTAAACTTTGAAGTCACAAGTCATTGCAGAATGCTTGTATATTAAAACTTCTCAAACTCTCAAAGTGGAAGTAAAGGGTGACTCATCTTAGGAACTTAAAAACTCAGATATTATGACAGAAATTACACTGAAGAGAACAGTATTTCACACAAAAAAGTACTTCAGTCTACCTGAATGGCAAGTCCAAAGGGAACAGTGCAGTTTATATATATAATAGAGATCCCAAAAGAAGCCACCAACCAAATAGGTGTATGGAAATGCAAAATTCCTGTCACAAAACATTTTACATGATGCAAAGAAGAAAGGGTGAGGGATCTAAGGGCAGATGAGCAGAAAAGGTCATAGTGAATATTCACAAAGAATAAGAAAGAGCATAGGAGATCTGACCCAGACAGGTATTGCAGAAAATACAGTTACCAAAGTAAACGTACTTTAACAGTAGATGTTGGAATGCTCACTGCTGCAGTAGCCTAAGCTTTATTTGTTTATATCCTGCCAAGGGTATAACAGCCAGCCAGCTTCCAAAGTTTCAGGACGCCTTCCACACTCCAAAACTGTTTTTCAACTTGAACTAAGTGGACTAAAGACACATGTTTTGATGCTACGCCCTTCAGACCTTTCCTGCCATTGAGAAGAGTGCTCCTTTGTGAGCTATCAAGGGTTGATGATCGACTAACCTGTTCCATTGCAGGGCAAATAAGTTCCCTATGTGGGACAACCTTCTATATTCTTTTAAGATAGGAAAAGGTACTTTCTTTGACTACTTTGCAACCTCTATGTAATTTGAAATGACAGCACACTTTTTACTTTTGTGATAAAAAGTTGTTCAGCATTATTTAAAACCATTTTTTTTTTGTTGAGAAACTGTGTATATTTTACTTTTTGGGGCTGAGGAAACTGTTTAAAGTGCTTTTTAATTGTATTTTCTGTATGAGGAAAGTTACATTTTTTGCTAATTTCCTGTTTACTGACTATTGCTACTAAGCTTCCCCAGGAAACAACCACCTTTTTCAGCTTGACCATAAAACAAACTATTGGTCTCTTGGATGGACCTTCTTGTATCCACAAAAAGAAAAAGATTGCTATGCAGCCTTTGTCATGACAGCAGGCTGGTAATTTTCCTCAGCTGCAGATGGGTGACTCTGCTGTAGCCAAAGCTGGTTCCTAAGATGATTCAGCTTTTCTGTTTTCATGTTAAGAACCTCAAGGTAGCCAGATGGGCTAGTTCAGATGGAAAAAGGGACTAAATGTTTGGGGGCCTGGAAGGTGCTCTGAAGCTTTGGAATCTGGACAGCTTTTATATCCTGTGATGGATTTAAACCATATAACTTAAACTCCTGCAGCTTCCTTTAATACCTGCTGCATGTTATCAGAATAAATGGGGCCAAAGAAGTTGTTAAAATCTTATAATCCAGCCAATTAATTAATAATTATAAAAAATGGGTTATAGCAAACTACCTATGTCTTGTGTGAGTAAATCCATACTGTGAGGAAGCATTAGGTAGTTGTCTCTGGCCAAACTCAAAAGAAGGGAGAACCACTGCTGCCAAGGCCACAACAATGGGTTAATTCACTAATCCTTAGAGATTCCTCCTGACTCTTTAGAAGAACTATTTTTATAAAGAAAAGGGGTAGAACAGCCTATAAAAACCTTCCCAGCCACAAGACAGAAAAGTCTGAATATTCCAGGTCTAACTTTTTTAATTTCTCCAAGTCTTTTGGGTTTCTATTACCATGATGGGAATGGACCCCATTCCTAAGTCAAAGTACAGTTAGAGTTCATGAAATTAATATTGTTTCAATCTTTGATGTCAGCCAGAAGTGCTCTTCGCAGCACCTGTAATGTGCCCAGTAATGACGCCTTTTGCAATTCGTATGGAGTTACATGTATTGGTAACATATCTAAATAGGATTGTAGATTCTTTTTTATAAGACCCGTTGCTCCTGCTACTATTGGAACTGCTTGGATATCTTTCTTCCACATTGCTCTCATTTCTGCCAGCAAATCCTGATATTTTATGACTTTGTATTTTTCTGTATGCAAGACGCTGTAGTCACTGGTTGTAGCGATTGCAATGATCAATGCTACCTTTGTCTTCTTTTCATGGACCACTATATTTGGTTTTCTTGCATCTATTTTTAAACTGTTGGTAATGGGTGATCCCATGTGATGTAGACTTCATCATTTTCTATGATGCTTTGTGGCTTATGAGTATAAAGATTGATGTGACTGAAGGCAACAGATTAAACAAGGGTTTCCATCAGGTGGATTGATTACTGGAAGTCCTCCCACCCCCCAGTCCAAATCTGGTGAAGATAAGGATTTGTCCAGGTCCTGCTTAGCTTGTTGACAATAATGTTCTGATCTGACTGAAAGAATATAGCCAAAAGGAACTGCAAAGCTGAAAAGCTGCTCCCTATATCTAATCTGCAAATGGGGTTAGGAGTTGTTTTCCCTCATGTTTTGTTTACCAGAACATCTTAAGGTTACTAGAAGTGACTAGCACAGGGCCTGGGAAGTAAAGATGGTTTGTTAACATATAAAAGGAAAACATTCATAGAACTATTGTCTGTTTGACATTTTTGTGCCTAAATATGTCTTTTAGTATAAAAGGCCCTGAACCTTCAATGTATAATATCAAGATCTCTAAGTAAGTCTGCTGCAGTTGTAGTTACATACTGAGAGGCTAAGAGACCCATAACCAGACCTAGGATGAAGGCTCAAAAATCATCCCCCAGTGTAAATCCTGGTATAGAAAACCCAAATTCTAAAATGTGAAAGAAAGGAAGAGAGGTTAGAGTTGTATCCACAAATAGATGATGTGAATCCTATAAATGTCATCATAAAATCACTGGGAAAATGATGAAACATAAAAAGGCCATAATCTTAAAATCTGATAAATTGTCCTGGCAAAATCCAACTCAGGCAGGAGAATGGCAGAAACAGTTCACTGCAGAGACTTGAGATGGCCACCAAGGTGTAAGCCGCTTTCACATTACAGCTCATACTCTAAACTGCCTAATACCATTCTTTCCATCTACCCAGAATTTCTATAAATCTTCATAACTTAGGATTCTATAAACTATTAAAAACATTCTGAAGTTAATTGCTTTTAACTTACTTCCATATCACAAGGAGTTGTGTTAGATTTATTCTGAGGCTTGGCATTTCCCTCAAATGTGATTGACAAAGGCTTTCGGCCTTTATCCACAAAGGTACTATCAGGAAAAGAAAATAAGATCTTTTTACTTCGTCTGTCATGTGAAACTTCAGAAAAAATGCTTGCAAGAAAAAGACCATATGGATGCTCAAACTTCCAAAACAAACTTTTCTTCACAGTCTCCTGAAAAAGACATTATAATAAATGTTGTAAGAGACACGACAAGAAAGGAAAGAAGACAATATCTTTCAAAACTAAACTAGAACAGAGTTTTGTACTTGAAGACTTAAAAACAGTACTTCAACCTACAGACATTTAAAGTCAACTCTTGGATATAAATTCTACTTTACATGATTTCACTAGGAGATCAGAAAGTGATATATAATGTGATTATAGAAAGAGATCATCATGTCTTGAGGAAATCACAATAACCAAATATGGGCAGACCAATATATGTAAAGTGTTTCTTTTTTATTATTATTATTTTCAAGATGTAAAATTAATATAAAAATCAAAAAAAGTGTATTTTTATGGAGAAGAACTAAAAAATCTTTGTATAGGATCATCCTCTCCCATACATTATACATCAAAAGGTAAGTCCCTTCAGTTCATATTTAATAAACAATAACATTAAATTCTAAATGTTGATAGCTGCTAAATTGGTATTTAAACTAAAAAGCTCAAAATACCAAATTAGCTCCTTTGGGAAGTTATTCAACTCTCATACAGACTAAGAGCAGATGTAAAGAGCTTGGGTTGCTACTCTTGTGAGTTATCTCAATTGATTTGCGCCCATGCTGGCATTGTAACCTTTACACAAAAATTTGAATACAATAACTTTACAATAAAATCACCACCATCTTAGCAAATGGTTACTTAGCATCATTATAACCTTTTGACTTTTGATCCTAAAACTCACTTGCATGTGACTTTCTTTCATTAGTATGCTTCATTTCCTGACTACAAAGGATATGCACAGATCTAGCTTCCTTCAGATTGTTATATTGAAGGTGAAGTACTTCTTCTTCTTCTTCTTTCGGCTGCTTCCGTTAGGGGTCGCCACAGCAGATCAACTATTTCCATTTCTTCCTGTCCTCTGCATCTTGCTCTGTCACACCAACCACCTGCATGTCCTCTCTCACCACATCCATAAAACTTATCTTAGGCCTTCCTCTTTTCCTGTTATCTGGCAGCTTCATCCTTAGCATCTTTTTCCCAATATACTCTGCATCCCTCCTCAGCACATGTCCAAACCAATGTAATCTTGCCTCTCTGGCTTTGTCTCCAAACCTTCCAACCTGGGCTGACCCTCTAATATACTTATTCCTAATCCTGTCCACCTTCGTCACACCCAGTGCAAATCTTAACATCTTCAACTCTGCCACATCAAGCTCTGACTCCTGCCTTTTTGTCAATGCCACCGTCTCCAACCCATGTAACATAGCTGGTCTCACTACCCTCTTGTAGACCTTCCCTTTCACTATTACTGGTACTCGTCTGTCACAAATCACTCCTGACACTCTTCTCCACCCACTCCATCCTGCCTGTACTCTCTTCTTCACCTCTCTTCCACACTCACCATTACTCTGAACTGTTGATCCCAAGTATTTAAACTCATTCACCTTCGCCACCTCTACTCCCTGCATCCTCACCATTCCTCTATCCTCCCTCTCATTCACACACATATATTCTGTCTTAGTCCTGCTGACCTTCATTCCTCTTCTCTCTAGAGCATATCTCCACCTCTCCAGGGTCTCCTCCACCTATTCCCTACTCTCACTACAGATCACAATGTCATCTGCAAACATCATAGTCCACTGGGACTCCTGTCTGATCTCGTCTGTCAACCTGTCCATCACCATTGCAAATAAGAAAAGGCTCAGAGCTGATCCTTGATGTTATCCCACCTCCACCTTAAACGCATATGTCACTCCCACCGCAGACCTCACCACTATCACACTACCTTTGTACATATCCTGTACCACTCTTACATACTTCTCTGACACTCCCAACTTCCTCATACAATACCACAACTCCTCTCTAGGCACCCTGTCATATGCTTTCTCTAAATCCACAAAGACACAATGCAACTCCTTCTGACCTTCTCTGTACTTCTCCATCAACACTCTCAGAGCAAACATCACATCTGTAGTGCTGTTTCCTGGTATGAAACCATACTGCTAATCACTAATCATCACCTCCTTTCTTAACCTAGCTTCCAATACTCTTTCCCATAACTTCATGCTGTGACTGATCAGTTTAATCCCTCTGTAGTTACTACAGCTCTGCACATCACCCTTATTCTTAAAAATTGGTACCAAAACACATTTTCTCCATTCCTCAGGCATCCTCTCACTTTCCAAGATTTCATTAAACAATCTAGTTAAAAACTCCACTGCCATTTCACCTAAACACCTCCATGCTTCCACAGGTATGTCATTGGGACCAACAGCCTTTCTGTTCTTCATCCTTTTCATAGCTATCCTTACTTGCTAATCCACTGCACTTCATGATTCACTATCCGCACATCATCCAACCTTCTCTCCCTCTCATTCTCTTCATTCATCAACCCCTCAAAGTATTCTTTCCATCTGCTCAACACACTCTCCTCACTTGTGAGTATGTTTCCCTCATTATCCTTTATCACATTTACCTGCTGCACATCTTTACTAGCTCGGCCCCTCTGTCTAGCCAATCGGTACAAGTCCTTTTCTTCCTCCTTAGTGTCCAACCTTTTATACAACTCTTCGTACGCCTTATCCTTAGCTGTCACCACCTCCCTCTTTGCCATGCACCTCATCTCCTTATACTCTTGTCTACTTTCTTCATCTCTTTGACAATCCCACTTCTTCTTCACCAACCTCTTTCTCTGTATACTCTCCTGTACTTCTTCATTCCACCACCAGGTCTCCTTGTCCTCCTTCCTCTTTCCAGATTGAAGGTGAAGTACTAATCTTTTTTATTTAAATGCTGACAAACTTAAGTTTTTTATGGATTTAAAAACTGCTTATATTCTTTGTTAATGACACATTCATGTATCTAAATTAATTTTTTTATTTATTTGTAATAATGAAATGTAACACTTCAATGCAAACGCAAATTGTAATTTGAATTATATATTTGTTTCTTTCCTTTATGATGTGTTTGCCAAGTATAATATAGCAATAACTGATGACATCGGTGTGGTATATTGAAGAGTTACCCACAGTTGGTGTGGTTTAATCACAAGGGAGAAGCCTGAGTGATTAAACAAAGCCAACCGTGGATAAATCTTTAATATACCACAACACGGAGTCGGTTATTGCTATTATACAATGACATTATTTAAGAAAAAAATTACTTACTTTTCATAAATAATGTCACTGTGGTCTTTCGCGTTGTTTCCTGATTCTGGATTTTCCGCCCGCTGCTGTTAGCCATTATGCTAACTGACTGGGATGCGACAGGTTTGGCTGCTGTTCTTTTCTTTCTGAACCACTAAGAGGATTGGTTGCCTTCCATCTCTATTTCTCTAAATAAATCCTCAGCAGTTATTCTGGCTCATCATGCCTTTAGATGGAGAGAACTGTACCATCAGTGCGATCACTGCAATTGGCAATATAGACTCTTGTGAAGCTGTGAGTTATCGGATGAGCTAATAAACGTTAGACATCAAGCTGTACTCCTAGAATATCCACTCTGCAGATCAGCCTATGTTCACAAAACAAAACACACAAAGTAACTTTTACTCTGGTTTCACTTTATGACCCCCCCCCCCCCCCCCCCGTGAGACATTCAAGAGACTTCATTTATCTAATTGATCTGTTGAGGTTATCCAAAGTTGCTTTGCCTGCTTTCTCACATTATACAATTAATTTATCTAATTCTTAGTTTTCTATAAACTTTTCATCTTAGACCACTGCAGTCTGTTGTATTCCACTCCTTACTGGTTTACATTGCATCACTATTTTGTGTGCTGTTCTACATAGGGAAGGTGTTCGTAAGATACTGTGTCAGCTGCAATGTTTGGCATAGATTTCCTTTTTTTTTTTTTTTTTTGACCATATCTATTTTTTTTTTCGAAGATTGTAGCTGAGTGAGTAGTTTTTTCAGTGTTCGGTTCTTGCATTCTGTTTTCTAAATACAGATAGGAAAGTGAGGCTGGTCAATGAAATTTTATGTTAATTTAGTGGCCAGACTTTGTTTGTTGATGCATGCTGGGATTTACAATGGGCATGTTGGGTGGGCTGACCAATCAGAGTACTACTTTTTGAATATTAATGGCCAGTCATTGTATAATAAATATGAAGATAAAACATTACATGTGGAATGTTTTATCAGTTTTAAGACTGTTAAATATTTAGATATATTTCCATATCAATTACATTTTTATTTATTTACTAGTTACTTAATTGCATAATTATTTGCCATTGTTACTAAATATTCATGAGTTCTGGAAGTAAGATATGTGATGTTTGTTGCTTAACTTCTGGGTGACGAATCTTTTGTCACTAAAGACTAGATTTCTTACATCATACTGCAAATTTTCAAATGCTTCTAGGGTTATTGAAATGTTTGGTTAAAGCTCAGTATTTAATTTATTTAAGAACCTGTACTTTCTTATTATTCTCTCTTCTCAGTTTAGGAGGAATAGGGTTAGGTCTTTGCGGGAATGAGAAGAGTAAAACGCAGTTATTACCAGTTACTATCTCACCTCTAATATGTTATAATTACCTCAAATTGCAAAGTCTACCTTAAAGACTGCTACGTATTTATTAGACAGAGTCCACTATGCATATCCATAGTACTATATTAACAACACCTTACATTTAAACTCTATGTACTGTTCCTTTTACATGCACACATGTACATGCATATGTGTGTGTACATATACATATATATATATATATATATATATATATATATATATATACATACACACACACACACACACACACATATATATATATATATATATATATATATACATATATATATATATATATATATATATATATATATATATATGTATACATATATATATATATATATATATATATATATATATATATATATAGGGTCTATATCAGATCATCGAAGTGTTAAAACTTTGAATGTTCTAATATCGACGTTTTGATGTTAAAAATAGCTTAAGTTAGAACACCAAATTCTTTCCTAGGGAAAGAATTTGGTTGGCTGGTTCTGTTGCTTCGCTATTTTCAGCGTTGTGGTGGAAATTTACGGGTCAAGTTCAGGTAAGTGTGCGATTGTGTGGTTGTTAGGATTAGGACTCGGGTTAGGTGAGTTAGGGTACAGGTTAGGTGAGTTAGGGTTAGGGCGCGGGTTAGGTGAGTTAGGGCGCTGGTTAGGTGAATTAGGGTTAAGGCGCGGGTTAGGTGAGTTAGGGTTAGGGCGTTGGTTAGGTGAATTAGGGTTAGGGGTGGGTTAAGTGAGTTAGGGTTAAGGAGCGGGTTAGGTGAGTGTGCGATAGTGACGGACCTTAGGGTTAGGGTTTGGGTTAAGGTAAGTGGATGGATAGTAGTGTATGTATAGTTTAGTGTAGGGTTAGTTGCAGGATTATAAGTGTATGTGTGTGTATTGATGTTTTCTATGTGTGCTTGTGTTGTGTGTATATGTTTCAGAATATCGAATTTTTTCCCCAAGGAAAAAATTCGCTGTTCTGAATGTTCGATATTATGTGGTTTAGATAATTTAGGTTCGATGAAATAGCATTTGCTATTTTCATTTTTCGATAATGTGATATAAACGCATATATATATATATATATATATATATATATATATATATATATATGATTTCACTTCATAATCTTGAATTACTGAAATCTCAAAATTCAGTAACCCGAGACTATGAAGTCGAACCATTCACAACACTGAAACTCACAGTCCCGAATCACACAACCACGAACATACATACCCCATAAACCACTTAACATACACACCATTCCACCCACAGCACACAAACCACACAGCCCTACACTACATGACCACCATGTGGGGGAGCCGTGCCCCCCACACCCGCCCTACTAATATATACCAACTGTGAGGTCGCACATAACATAAACCAAAACAAACCACACCATGCCATCCTCCACTCGCTCACACACAAATACACATCACACATACACAAACACCAACAAATCCAACATTCATGCTACCCTTACACACACATAATGTACAAAAACACACACACACTCACTTACCTGCAATTTCAGGCACCATAACTCTACACGTGACATACCGGAAATGCATAATTGTGGATTCGAGATATTCGAATTTGCTCTTATGCACTTTCGGCATACTGGTTTTCAGCTTCATAGTCTCAGGTTACTGAATTTCAAGATTTCAGTAATTCAAGATTATGAAGTGAAACTATATATATATATATATATATATATATATATATATATATATATATATATATATATATATATGGTCTATATTAGAACACCGAACATTCAAAATTTCGAGTGTTCTAATATCAAATATTGAAGAAACAGAAAACCAAATTTTTTCCTAGGGAAAGAATTTGGTTGTCCATTTCTGTTGCTTCGGTATTTTCAGCACTGTGGTGGAAAGTTATGGGTCGGCTTCAGGTAAGTGTGCGATTGTGTGGATGTGAGGGTTAGGGCGGGTTAGGTGAGTTAGGGTTAGGGTGCGGGTCAGGTAAGTGTGCGATTGTGTGGACGTGAGGGTTAGGGCGGGTTAGGTGAGTTAGGGTTAGGGCGCGGGTCAGGTAAGTGTACGATTGTGTGGACGTGAGGGTTAGGGTGGGGTAGGTGAGTTAGGGTTAGGGTGCGGGTGAGGTGACTGTGTGATAGTGACGGACTTTAGGGTTGGTTAGGATTTGGATTAAGGTAAGTGGATAGTTAGTGGTGTATGTATAGTTTAGTGTAGGGTTAGGTGTAAGAGTTTAGGTGTATGTGTGTGGATTGCTGTTTGTTTGGTGTGCTTTTGTTGTGTGTATGTGTTTTGGAACAGCAAATTTTTTCCTAGGGAAAAAATTTGCTGTTCTGTATGTTCGATGTTTTAAATTTTCGATTCATAGGGTTCGATATTAGAACACTCTAAATTTTGAACGTTCTGAGTTCTAATATAGACTATATATATATATATATATATATATATATATATATATCAAACATAGTTTACATATATTATAAAACTTCTGTTTTTATCTCCAGCTTTATCAGTATATTACAGGAATCTTAAGGGAATAATTTAATAGACACAGTCAACTTGTAAATTGTTCATGTCCCAGGCCCTAGCTTGTAAATGTTTCATCTGGGGCTCTATCTTTTGTTATATACTACTGTATATTTACATTTCTGTGTATTTGTGCTCCAGAGCAGTTTAGCTGGTGTGACTGATTCTACAACCATCTGGACATACAAAGCTGATGCAAGTATACTTCTTTGCACTTGTTCTGTTTCAGTGATGGCTAAAACTGTACCGCATTTATTTATTTGTTTCATTGAATATTGCTTTAATATTGGACTCTCTCTCTCTCTGCAGTTTGTTGTTGTCACCCTCCTATGCAAGTGTTGCTGTATTCTTAAAATTGGTGGCCTTAGAATTGCCCGCCCCTGCTGTAAATTTGGTCCTCCCAGCCCCATCTCATTTGTTCACTCACCTTAGCACAATGAGATAATTTGGGCAGGAATAGTCAGTCCTACCAATCCCATCTCATTAGCTCTGTCTACTGTGTACAGAGAGAGCATTTGGGAAGGCCAACCCCCCTTAGTTTGTTAATCTTGAATTATCTTCTGTTTCCTCCCCCTCCACTTAACAGAAAAATACACTTAATTCAGCTGCTCTTACTGTAACTGTGTTCTACCTACTTTATTATCTTATTTTGCTTCAAGTGCTCTTATTCTGCTGCACTTATTACTGCTTGTTAGTAGCCTGATTGACTTTATCTGCTATTCTAAGCACCTTAGTTGTGTTATTTTACATTTTAGAAGGTTTTTGTGGTCTACATTCTCGTGGACAAACCCTTATCATAAACCTCTCTCCATAAGTCCGCCAAGTAACCAGAACACTATGTCTGGACAATTCCCATCAGTTTTTCCAGCACGTTTGGTCGACATGGGCATACTGAGACAGTGTAACAACTGCCTCATGTTCACTGACAGCCCTCTTCTCCTAGCACATAATTCTTCTACTTGCAAGAAATGGTTCTACATCAGTAACTTGGAATCCATGCTCTCTCACGCCACAGTCAGTACTCCTGACAAAGATGACATTGCCAGCACAAACACCACACCACCCACATCACATAGCAAAGCAGAACAAACACCTACCTATGCAGAGGTCCTCAATAAAAACTTAGCTAAACAACAGAGACTTCAAAAACACAGTCACAAACATTCCACATACAACACAAAACATATCACATACAGCAGACAGCACACCAGTATCTCACAAACACAGCCCATAAGGCATAACAATAAACCAATGCAAGCCCATAAGGCATAACAATAAACCAAACATACTAGTCATTGGTGACTCAATTGTGAGACACACCAATGTCCCCCTCACCTGGCTCGACAAGGAGATGGTCACGGTCAGTTGTCTGTCAGGCATCAGAATCCACCACATCACGCACGCACTTAAGTCTCTCCACAACAGGTACAAGTATGACTCTGTCATTGTCTATGTTGGTGTGAATGACTTGAGATGTATCACCCTGGACAATATGAAGAGAGACATGATTGAGTTCTCAGAATATGTGTACCAGGCAGGTATGACCTTAGCCCTACGCAGCATCCTACCTTCACCAAAAATTATACTATAATACCAACAAAAAATAATTGACTTCAACAACTGGCTTAATTTCTGGTGTCTTTCGAAGGAGATCCAGTATCTGTCTACTTGGGAAGATATGGTTGGCAGGACTCAATGCTTTGTCAGAAATGGCCACCACCTGTCACCCCTGGGATTCTGATCCTGGCCATGGCTCTTGCCTCCCCCATTGTGCCTTTTTTAGGCTATGTACCAAAGACAAATCTTGCAACATAAAAGATCTGTCAAAAAGCAAAGTGAAAGTCATGCTGTTTAACGCTAGGAGCCTTAACCTGAAAATGCACTCACTGTAGGTTCTCCTCTCACTGAAAGATACTGATGTCTGTGCGGTCACAGAAACTTGGTTTGGGGCTGTTGAGAGCACTCCTGCCTTACCAGGCTATACCTCATTCCACACATTCTGACCCCAAAATGAAGTTGGGAAGACTAAGGGTGGTGGAGTTTCTGTCTTCATTAAGGACAGGAACACCTCCAGACTGGTTTGCCAACATGACGCACTGGAATTATTCCAGGTGCAACTGACAGTTGGCAAGAAACCCATCCAAGTTATAGCCAGCTGTAGACTCCCCCCCCTCCATGACTCAGGACACCCACACCTCCTACCTGGACCTACTTGACTCCATCAAGGTACCCCTAACACCCTGATCCTTGGTGAATTCAACTTCCTCACCATAGATTGTGTGAACTGTTCCTGCACTAATGCACTCACCCAACAGTTCCTTGACTTCAGCAATTCTGATGCACTAGACCAGCTCATCTCATCACCCACAAGGGGCAATAGCATTCTGGACTTGATTCTCACCAACATGGATGACCACTCCCATAGTATGTTCTTTCCTAGTGAGATCATATCATTGGTCTGTCTCATTTGAAGTTTCTATCTCAACCAACCCCCCCCCCCCCAGCTGTAACCAGCCAAAAACACTTCTCAAAAGCTGACTACAACCTCCTAAGGGAGGGTATCAGTAGCTTCACACCACCACACCCCCTCAGAGGATGCAGACAACTATGCTGAACAGTACACCAATGCAGTATACAAGCATCTGTACAACTGCGTGGACTCAGCCATAACCAACAGAACTAAAACCTGCTCCTCAAGGAAACACAAACCTGTTTGGTGGACATCCTCTATCAACAGACTTTACAACAAAAGGAAAAAACTGTTGTCCAAAGGTAAAAAGAAACAAATTCCAAACTGGAGAAAATCCCTTCTCAGCCTCAACAAGCAAATTAGATCACTAGTGAAAATCTCCAATGCCAATTATGAATTGAAACTAGCCTCTGAAACAAAGGAAAACCAGAAATCCTTCTTCAGTTATGTCAGGAACATCCATGGCAAAGCCTAGGTTTGTTTCAAATTAGTACTTAATGGTACTACTTACACTGATCCTGTTGACTTAGCCAACCTGCTAGCAGATAGGTTCAGCACAAACTTCACCCCCTAACCTCCCCAAAGGTCCATTCGACATCCCCGATACTTGTCCCACACATCACATCTCCGTAGATCAAGTGTTAAAGGCCCTATCCAAGGCAAAGAACTCAGCTTCCATGGGCCGTGATAGTATCCCAGACTGTTTTCTGCACCATCTTCAGCAAGAACTAGCTTTGCCATTGAGCCCCCTATTCAACCACAGCCTAAGTACAAGCTTCATTCCAGCAGAATGGAGAACTGCTGTTGTCATCCCTTGCACAAAGGTAGTGCCACTACTGACCCTGGAAACTATTGCCCCAATAGCTTACAAGTTTGATCTGTAAAGCCATGGATCATATTATTATAGATCTCATAAACAAGGACATAGGCAATCTCCAAGCACTTGACCCCACCCAGTTTGTATTCATTAAGGACAGATCTTGGTTGACTTCTTTGAGACTATCACCAATGCTCTGGATGAGGGAAGGTCAGTACATACAGCCTACCTTGAATTGGCCAAGGTCTTTGACACAATCACTCACTGGGGCATCATTGAAAAGCTAACACAACTTGGCATAAATCCCTATCTCATCAGGTGGGTGGCCATCTGGCTTACCAATAGGACCCACAAGGTCAAAATAGGTGCCTCCACCTCTGACAACAGACATGTCACTAGTGGTGTTCCCCAGGGATCTGTACTAGGAACCCTGCTGTTTGGCATCTATTTCTCAGAGATTCAGGCAAAGACAAAAGGCCTGTGGCTGACCAGGTTTGTGGATGATAATAAGTTGGGTGCTGTCCTTGATTCCCCAGATAATGTTAACATACTGCAAGAGGGTCTCACAACAACAAATGACTGGTGCCAAAGTCATGGCCTTAAGTTAAATGCAAAAAATGTATTATACCATTCTGCAAAAACACAGCTCCTACTGATTACCACATCAATTCTAACCCCCTATGCACACAACCTGTGGTTAGAGACCTGGGTACTCAGGTTGACAACAATCTCACATTCAACCATGTGGCAGCAGTGATCAGAAAAGCCTTTTACTTGGTTCATCTCATAAGTAAAGGGACTGCATCCAGAAAAAAGAGATTACCTCTCTGTACTCCTCCCTCATTAGTCCAACAATTGAGTATAGCGCCCCGTTTGGTATGTACATCTCCAAACATCTACACCATCTGGAAAGGCCACAGAAATACCTCACAAAAAGAATCCATGCCCTCTAACACCTGCTTATGGGGACAGGCTCAAATCACTATCATTCTACTCGGTATCATACAGGTTCCTCAGAGGTGATCTGTGTCTCGCCTATAAGGCAATATCAGACCCTGCCTACTAGAGATACTCCAAATCCATAAGTTTAACTCCTTGTGCATTCCCCACTCGCAAGGCTTAAATCTAATATGCAACATCAACAAACCTGCTGGAGAGACAGGCTTCCCCATCTCTAGAATAGACTTCCCATACATGTTAGAGTACCTCACTGACCATCTTCAAGTGCAACCTTGATGAGTGGATGGGAAACCACAAATTTGACCCAGGGGTTCCACCTGTATCCCTCATTGACAGGGGTGACAGGTGCTGACTGAGGTTTCTTTTTTGGGGATAAACTCTTGGCTAGGCTTGTAAGGGCCCCAGGCCCATTAACCTAGTAACCTCCTATGATCCTGTGATCTCCCAACCCCCTGCTTAGACTTATCAAGGGTATGAGAACTTGACAAATATTTGGGATGCATGGCTAGGCTTAAAAAGCATGTTGTGGTTGTTAGCCTAGTAAACACCTACGAACCTATGAATACAGAATCCAAATGAAAGGAGGCACTTTTTTCTTTTCTTTTTTAGATCTGTTGCATTCACAATACTCACGTGGAATGTTACCAATGGTCTGCTTTCAAGAAGAATTGAATGAAATATTCAGAAACTGTTGGTGTTGGCACTAAGCAATGGGGTAGTGGTATTAGTTAAGCATTCCTTTACTGGCAATATTTTAGATTCAGGTTCTGACTTGATGGGTAGATGGTATTTTGTCAGTCTGACAATAAGCTATCTATCTAAACCATTATTGCTGCTTATCGTATACGCACTTTGTAACCACTGGTTTGAATTTGTTACTCAGTTATTTAAATTCCTTGTCCATTTTAAAGACCATCACTTAGTTAGGAGGGGGGCATTGGAATTCAGTAGCTGATCCCTCCTATGATAGAGCTAATGTTTCCATATACAGAGACATAAATGTATCCCAAGCAATTAAACACTTGCAAGCAGAAATTAAATTTATGTACTTACCATAATGCTAGATCTGTGTTGTCTCCTTCCATCCAAAAGGATCCAATTGAGCCCAAGGACAGTAACTAAGACTTTGGCTATGGAGCTCTAGCACCTCTTCCATAATACACTACAACATCTAAACTCCTCAGATCAAATTTGGCTGTACCACAATACACCAGTGATCCATAAGATAAGATAGCAGAATACTCACAGAAGACAGAGATTAGATGAGATGAAGAAGAAGGCTTCATAAATACCTGTGAGGTTCTTTAGAAGCAATAATTACATGACAATTTGGTTGGGGACAGAAGCAGGGGATGTTGACACAGAGAAAAGACAACAGTATGGCTATGAAAGTTATGTACTTACCTTTGGGTTGTTGTATCCAACCTCAGCATTTTTATGAAGCTGTAGATCCAGGGCCCTGACTCCTTCCCTTCGCATAATTCCCTCCATTGCACACGAGTACTTAATCTAAAAAAATAGAGATGTTAAGGGATATATGAATACACGGGCCCCTATTAATTATCCAAACGTTTTAAAGTTCGAATGTCATATGGTCAACACCATATGATCGAACTTTAAAAAGTTTGAAGGTGAAAAGCAACGGCTCCGTATGGTGTAGAATGGGAAAATTTCCCTTTTCTGCACTGAAGTGCGATCTTGGAGTTGGTATATTTAAGTAGGGAGGGTGGGGTGGGGGCTTGACCAGAGCGCTGAGCTAATTGTTTTTAATGTTTTATTATATTTTCAATGTTTCAGACTCCGTTCATATGTTGTCAAACATATGAGGTTTGAAGTTTTGAAACTTCAAATATATAATATAGACTCAAGTACCCATACAAAAGCACAATACATAGAATTGCTCATAGGCAAGGTCACTGATGAGGTCTATTTGATCACCAGAAGCTGCCAGTGACAATATTGCAAGGGAGAAGGAGGGAGGGATATTGAACTGGATGAAAATAAGACAGCACAGATCACTGTTATAGTAAGCAAATAACCACCATATTTTCATCCAATTCAACCTTTAGGACAGCTTCTTCAGCTGTTAAATGCCCAGGTGGTATTAAAGACATTCCTGAAAATGGTGGAACCAAAAGAACAACATGAGCTGGACTGGACATATGAAGCTATAGAGAGTGGACCATGTTGCTGATGCACAAATGACATGAGTAGGAACTCTCTTCATGAAAGCAACAGAAATAGCCACTGCTCTTGGAGAGTTAGCTCTTGGTTTTGATTGTAATGTGGCAAGCCCAGTTTATTCTAAAGAAAGGAAATGCATTCCAATAGTCATTTGGATGATGTGAATGTTGATACAAATTTACCCAACTCTGATTTAGAAAAAACTGAAAAGTTGATTTGACTTTCTGAAATCCTTGGTTCTGTGTATGTAGAATAGGCAGAATAGGAGCTGTCAGTCAACATCCAACGTGTGAACTATATACTAGTCTTTGTCTGTTAATCTGGAAAAAAGACTGGTATCCATTTGAAATATTGGAACCTGGTAGACTGAGTTCTGAAATACGAAGACTGAATGGCTGAAAGAACAGACTTACATATGCCATGTCTGAGGTGTCATTTCTCAGAATATTCCCTTTTCTTCAAGCTATGGCTATCTCAGTGTTGTTATAAGTTCAGGGAGTGTGGGGGGCTTGTCACCCCAATCCCCTCCACAAAAAGAAGTTTAAAGTAGTGAGTGATTTTTGAAATTCGCACCTCTGCTGCAATTTTGGTCTTTTTTTGGCTTATTGACACTTGGCATTTCGAGTGCCTACATTTCAATATGGGACCAATAGACTGACAAATCAATTTAGTAATTAAGATTTGCTTTGTATGTCATCTCTGGCAGAAATGATGAATTTGTTCTCAATGCCACTCTGTCTTTATGAAAAACAAATATGGCAGTTAGCAACATAGTGCCTGTAACTCAGAAATTCATCTAGCAGAGGTTATTGCAACAGGGAAGATAGTTTTGCAGGAGATAAATTTATGTTTGCTGAAGCTGCTGGTTCAAAAGGTGCTTGGGTCAAAGCTTGAAGTAATATAGTGATATCCCATGGAGGGACCTGATGCCTAATTGGGGGGGGGGTCTAAATAAGAAGGTGCACTTAAGGAAAGCTTTAGAAATTTTAAGAGAGGCTAAGGAAATCTGATTGTGTCCTAAGTGAAAATACAAGATGGCAGCCATCTATAGTTTGATAGTCAAAAAAGTGAAACCCTTCTGAAAATGTTCTGACAGAAAATCCAAAATCAAAGGAAGAGGTGCTGAGAAAGGGTCTAATCCCATTGATGAGATCCAAATACAAATTTTTTTCCACTTGCTTGGGTATATATTTTTGATAAACTGGTTTTGAGAAGCTGAAATAATGTGTACCACTGAGGAAGATAGCCTGGCTTTTTTGGCTATTGTTAGAATTGGAGGAGCCATGCAGTTAATTTCAGGGCTTTTAGATCAGGGAAAGACAATCTGGAAGCATGACTCAGACGGTCTGTGTTTAGATCCAACACCCATGGAAGATGTAGCAAATGAGTTCACGGGAAGGCTAATCAAACTTGCCAGGGCCAAAAGGTAGCAATGAAGATCACTGTGGTCTTGCATCTTCTGGCTTTCTGAATGAATTTTATCAATAAAGGGAAAAATAGAGGAAACCTGGGGGGTTCAGTTGTGAACTACAGCATCCCTTGGTGACTGTCCCTATTTGAGGGATCAAGACAAAATAATTGCTGCACTTATTGTTTAGGCATGAGCTGAGCAGATCACAGAAAGGTTGGCCTCAGCAGTTGGAAATCTGAGTTGCTGCTGTCTTATTGAGGGAACCCCCCTCATGAGGTAGAAGTAATAACCTGCAAAAATTGTCCTTTAGTACATTTGATGTCCTTGGGATGTGAGTTGCTATCAGAATACAATGCAAAGACATCACCCACTGCCACACTTTTATGGCATCCTGTAAAAGTGGATATAAGTTTGTTCCCCCTTATTTGTTGATATGCCAGATTACTGCTATGTTGTCTTTCTGGTTGGAAATTACACCCTCTGGGAGGGAGTCCTGGAATGCCCATAGTGCTAAGAAGATGGCCTTCAACCCCAAGACATTAATGTGAAGCTTGGCCTCTAGCAGTGACCAAGCACATTGAACTGTCTTCCCTTAAAAATGCCCTCCCACCTACCCCAAAAGGGAAGCATCTGTGGTTAATGTGGACAGTTTATTTGATGTTCAAAAGGTTCATCCTTCTTTTACTGATGGGAAGGTTATCTACCATTTGATATGGTGCCTACAAACCTATGTGAAGTGAATCCTGGTATTAAGGGAGTGAAGACTTTGTGACTGTTGAACTGAGAGGGTCTACTGGAGTACCTCATGTAATATCTTGCAAGGAGAATTAATGTAATCAAAGCAAGTTATCACATGAGGATACTCCAGTGATATCTTTCTAGGAAAGCTAACATAATTGTAGAAGCCATCAAACCTAACAAATGAAGTATTAGTCTTGCTTAAGGATAAGGATGCTGAATTAACTGGGTGTCCACTAGTTGGAGAAAAAGTATGGTGCCTGGGAGCTTGAGAATTTGAAGGACTGTGTTGAGATGACATCCAATAAACTTATCTACTAAGTGGGAGAAAGATGGCTTTTAGACTGACTCACTGTATTTCTTAGTCTCTGTATTAGGTGGAGCAAGAGATCCTGATGCTGAACTTAGAAGATCCCTGCAAGTAGTAGTGAGGAGCCATTCGTCTAGGTATGGAAACACATGGATCACTCTCAGTTGGAGATGAGCTGCCACTACTGCCACAAACCTTGTGAACACACAGGGGGCTGTAGTGAGACCAAATGGCAGTACTCCAAATTGAAAAAAGTGGCTCTCAGCCAGAAAAGGAGAAATCTCCTGAAGTGTGTCTCTATTTTTATGTGATACCAGGTGTTCTTTTTTATGTGATAGCAGGTGTCATGGTGGTAACCCTGTGACTTTGTGAACCACATATTCTTACCAAACTTTGGTTCCTAGTAAATTCCTAGGTCCCTTGAGGGATGGAGAAGCGGATTCCAATAGAAGACAGGGGTTTACAATCTTGTTCACTCCTGGTAAGCATTTATTTGAATTTGGGCCCAAAAACTGTTAAGCCACCAAAAGGGGTATTGGTGAAGTTAATCTTAAAGCCTTACATTTAGTTGCAAAGCTGCATCCAAGCATGCTGGTGGTTGGTTATGATGATGCCTTCCTCCACAGTTGTACCATCAGCTGCATTTGAGAGCAGAAGCATGGACACATCAGACACAGACTGTAGGACAACAAAGTTGGGAGTCCACTATTTTCTGAACATCACCGGTAAGTTACCCAATACGGACTTGGTATGCTCCTTGCCCAAGTCCCCTGAAAGTGCAACATGTGAGTAAAATAGTTTAGTGCCCTGATTGTGAATCTCACTGAAGAATACATCCAATTCTTAAATCTGTTGCGTGCCCTTGACTCCCTGTAAGGGGAATAGACAGAGGAACTCTCCTTGTATAATTCCTTATTAGTGGCTGACACTACTACCATGGCATCCACTGGTGGACCCTGGCCCCAATGTTTTCTGTCTTTTAGGGCTACCAAAATCCTATCTGGTTTTTTTTTTTGAGAATGTGTTCCACTACATCAGGGTCCTTCCATTCCAGCTCAGCCACCAAATCTGCAAGAGCATCAGTGGGTGGTGCCACCCAGGGTGCAGATGAGACAGCACCAAAGGCCTAAACGAACACAGACTTGTCTGATGGAGTGTTGGTGGACCAGCACCCTCATTGTTTCATCAATTCTAGGATATGACCAAAGGTGACATCTTCCAGAGGGGATCTTGGGGAACCTTCACCTTCATCCAGGTCTGAGTCTTCTGTGGCTGACTCTGGAGAGCAGTCTAGATGTTTCCCTTTACAATTCTCTTTCCTAGGACCTTGCCTTGAGTAATCTTAGAAGATGGATCCAAGTGAGACTGGGAACTCAAATGTTGAGTATCCGCTAGGCCCAGGCCTACTGGAACTGATTGTCCCTGTTGATTTGAATGAGGGGAGTGGATTGCAGAACTCAAAAGAGGTTCTGATGGGGCTAAAATTGAAGGTGACATCTGCCTTCCTGGCCTAGCCAACACCCTTTCAAATGCCTTGAAAGCTGAGTCCACAATTGGAACTGAAAGAAAGTCCCTCCTATTTGAGAAAGGGAGGAACCACCCTTGCTCTGACTTATGTCAGCTCCAGGACGGACCTGAGACCTGAGCTATCAAGAAACTAGTGGTAGAAAAAGAAGAAGAAAGAATTTAAGTTTGATAAATTGCAATTATCCCATTTGAGAACAGAGCCCTTGGAAACGCTTCTGAATTGATCAGGCAGCAAATGCCATCAGAGATTCTTGTGTTTAATGGAGGGAATTATGGGTATAGCAGGAGTCAAAGGCCCTGGATTTGCAGCTTCATAAAAGGTACGGAGGTTGGATCCAGCAACCCAAAGTTGAATTGGATGAAAATAGACAACATCAGATCTGGAGTTATGGTAAGTACATAACTATAAAATACAATGTCTTTTCCATCTGCCTCAACCTGTTTGACAGAGTCCCAAGACAGGCTAATCTGGGAGGCACTGTGAAGTAGTATTCCTGAGAATGATGCAGCCAAATTCTGCTCTCAGCCTCAACTTATAATGTGTAATGAAGGTATGGACATTAGACCATGTAGCTGTTGAACAGATGTCATCCAGGGGTGCATAGCTAAAGAAGGCTACAAAGGGAGATTCTGCCCTCATAGCATGAGCTTTGGGTTTTGATGTTAACAATTCATTGGTGTAATACATGTGGGAGATACAGTTAGTAAGCCATCTGGACAAAGAAACTGAGATACCCCTGCTACCAGTTTTGCTTTGTAAAAGGAAAAAATAGTCAGATTTCCTGATGACCTTTGTTCTTTATCAATAGAACCTTAGGTAAATGATGCAGGTCTAGACTGTGAAGACTATTTTTCCCATTGTTAGCAAATTTTGGAAAAAATACTTGCAGATGGATGAAATGGTTTAAGGTAGACTCTGGGGCCACCTTAGGTAAAAAGGATGGATTCGTCCAAAGAGAAACTCTGTCTTTATGAAATATCAGGTATGGAGATTTACATAACAAAGTCTGAAGTTCCAATACTCATTTGACAGACATTGCTACTACGAAGAAGAGAGTCTTTCAAGATAGAAATTTTAAGTCCACTGTAGTGATGGGTTCAAAAGGAGCTTTAGCTAGCCAGGGAGGAACAGGATCTCTTAATGGAGAATGGAGAAAGGTTCCCTTTAGATAATCTCAAAAAAGTTACAGGAGAATGATCATTCCCAATATGAAAATTAGAAATGGCATCAAATTGAACTTTGATAGGTGAGTAGCTTTTTCCTCAATGAAAAAGCCCTACAAGGAAATCCAAAATATAGTCTAAGAGAGCTGAAATGGATCCAGATGTCTCAAGGCAGCCCGGATACTAAATTATTTCCACTTACTGCCATAAGTTTTTCTAGTGTGCATCTTTTGAGAGGAAGTAAGGATGTGTACCACCCTAGCAGACAACTTGGGATTTCTGGGCCTCATTGGAGGTTGAGGAACCTTGCTGTCAGTCTGAGGAACTTGAGGTCCAGGTAAGGATTGCTAGATGAATGAGAAATTAGATCCAGAACAGGATCCAGAACACTTTTTAATTTCTCCAAGTCATTTGGGTTTCTTATACCATGATGGGAATGGACCCCATTCCCAAGTCAAAGTACCATTAAAGTTCATGAAATCAGTATTGTTTCATTGTTTGATGTCAGCCAAAAGAGCTCTTCACAGCACCCGCAATGTGCCCAGTAATAACTCCTTCTGCAATTCATATGGAGTTACATGTTTTTGTAACATATCTAAATATTTTTGTAGATTCTTTTTTATAAGACCTGTTGCTCCTACTACTATTGGAACTGTCTAGGTATCTTTCTTCCACATCGCTCTTGGTTCTGCCTGCAGATCCTGATATTTTATGACTTTGTGTGTCTCTGTACACAAGACACTGTAGTCACTGGGTGTGGCGATTTCAATGATCAATGCTACTTTTGTCTTTTCATGGACCACTATATCCGATTTTCCAGCATCTGTCTTTTGAACTGTTGGTAATGGATAATCCCATGTGATGTAAACTTCATCATTTTCTATGGTGCTTTGTGGCTCATGTTTCCAGTGTTTTTCAGCCACTCCAATTCCATAACATTTGCACAATCTCCAGTGCAACAATCTTGCCACATTATTATGTTTTTCAGTATGCAGTCCTTCTGCCATTAGTATATCACAACCAGGAATGAGGTATGAAACTGTTTCCAATTTGGTTTTATAAAACCTACATTTGTCTGTTTCTCCCACATGTTCATTGAACTTTGTAAACCAACGAGTGCACAGCCCACTATCTTGGGCCATGGATATTAACCTTTCATCTCTTAGTTTGAATTCGCCTCTCCTTAATCATTCCGTGTTCATTCCTGATCAACATAAGGTTCTTCCAGACATTTTCTATACTTGCAACTATATTTATGCATCTTCCACATTTCTTGCCTTTTCATCTGGTCCCTCACCTTATATACTTTCTTTTGTTTTTTGACACATTCAGTTGCTGCCTGATTTTTATCTGCTTCTGGTTTGATTTCCATTTCTGCTTGATTAAGCAGAGAAGTCATCTTAAATTTATTCACTTCATGTTCCAAAACTTTCACTACATTTGAGTCATGTGAGGTCAGCAGATATGTGTGGAGTCCCACGATTACAGATCAATACATGTGATCAATTTCAAGGAGGCCCATCTCTCTTGGAATGGGGAATATATAACCTTGGTATACACTGATTTTTATAAATCATTTGGTGAGCATAAAGCATTCTACTTGTTTACCTATCTAATCTATCCAACATTTTTTGAGGCCAGTCAATCACTCCAAAACTGTAAGTCAGGACAGGAAAAGCAAATTGGTTTATAGCTTGAATTTTGTTCCTAGATGTCAATGCTGTTTTCAGTATTAATTTAAGTCTTTTAAAGTATTCTTAACTAAGTTTTATTTGCATTTGTTTATGCTTTATTGTTGATCTTTCATCAGTTCCCAAATATTTATACACTCCCTCTTGCTCAATTTTTTTATATCACTTTCTTGTCCCAAACTGATGTTTCCTTGGTGCTGCATTTTTCCTGCATTAAAGATTGGTTTTGCACATTTATCAAGACCAAATGACATTCTTATATCATCTGAAAAAGTTTTGAGAACTTGCAGTTGTGATTTCAGTTCCTCATCTGATGAGCTATGCAGTTTTAAATAATCAACAAAGAGAAGATGAGAAGTCTTTACACTTTTTGTTGTTTTCTAGGAGCCATATTATAGCCATGGCCTAAGCTGTTAAGAAGACAGCTTAATGGGTTAAGGGTAACAGAATAACAGAGGTGACAGAGTCACCCTGGAATATCCCCCTTTGAATTTGTATCCCTGGAACGTAATTTGTCCTTTATCATGGCTTAATTGCAAAGTGGTCTGCCACTATTTCATGGTCACTATAATGTAGCCAATCAGTGTCGGGTGTATCTTATACATTTTTAAGCACTCTTTTATCTATGAATGTGGGCTACTATCAAATGCTTTTTTATGGTCAATTAATGCCATACTTAGATTTTTCCCCTTTTTACAGTTCTCCACTATGGCTTTAACAACAGATAATCCTTTGTTCCATATGACTTTCTTTATTGCCCTTTTGTTCTATTGCCATAATTGACTTTTCTTCTAAATGACTATAAACTCTGTCGGCATTAGTTCCAGTGTATAGTTTATACATCATCTGAAGGCAAGTTATTGGTCTATATTTTTTAGGGTTGCCTGCAGGTTCACTCTTAAGTAGTAGCATTGTTTTTCCTGTTGTTAGCCAGGTTGCTGTCTGTTCACGGTGTGCATATAAATAGTTCTTACTCATAGCTAAATTTTCATGCAAAGATGTAAATACTTTTAACCAGAAGCTAGGTACTGCTGAGCCTGGGGTTTTCCAATTGGAGGCTTTTCTTAACTTTTTTCAATTTCTCTGGCTGTTACTTCATCCCTTTTCATATCCTGCACCATTAAACTTCTTATTCATTCTTTTACTTCTTCTATCCATTTAGCATCTTTATCTTCCACAGGATCTTCATAAATACTTATCCAAAATGTATCTATTTTTTATTTTTTTGATGGTCTTTCAATTCCTTTTACCTTGTTTCCCAATTCTCTATAAAATCATCATCAATAAACTGCTTATTTTGTACTTTGCCTTTATAATTATCTGTGTATCTTCTAAGTTTTTTTGCCTGTGCTGAGATTTTTAGCTTATTTGTGATAGCACATGATAAATCCTGGTCTGTTTTAATACTGCGCATTGCTTTTATTATATGTATCTTTCTTAGTATTTTTGCTGATCTGTTCCCTCTTCTATAGTCTTGTAACAGTGACACTTCTTGTCTTAATTCCTTTATGGTGTTCTCTATTCGATACTTACATGATCATATCTGAATTTTTTCCCTTCCTTTCCCTCACTACCTTGTGTTCTTGTTGTAGGACTTTATCCGTTATTAATTTACCTGCACAATAATATATCCTGTTTACTTCTGTTATATCACATGGAGATCCCTATGGACAGTCATAATAATTGTGTTCATTTGTTTTATCAAACTTCTGACTTTTTCGGTTTTATTGACCTTCTGCAGTCTATTTATTTCATTGATCTTAATATGTCTATCTATCTCTATTAAATCAAGCACCTCTTCTCTTAGCTCATTTTCTTCTAAAATGAGGGCACATTTTTTATTTTCCATTTCCCGTGGGCATGCTATAGAAGATTCTATAGCATCTTTCTGGGCACATTCTCTTCAATTTCATCCTGGGCCATCTGTTGTTCTTTTATATGGGCACTTACTGGCCTATCACTCCTCAACATTGACTGCGTCAGAATTTGGGGTTCCAGAACCCATGTATGGCTGACTAGATGAGGCCAAAGGAAGGGGATCCAAACGTGTCTGGCCCAGAAAGGGGCAATGTGGATTATAGTTGCACCAAGCTGCTTTCTGCATGAGGAGTACACATACAGGAGACTGAGGGGGTCAAGCATGGATCAGAGCATGCCTCAGAGACTCTCTCTCTCTCTCCTGTGGATCAGGAAAAAGTAGTTGCTGTACTTAGTGTTGTTTGGGGTTGCAAATAGGTCTCAACAAGGCTGACCCCAGTGGCTGAAAATGTATGTTGCCACTGACTGACTGAGGGACCAGTCATGAAGCATTATTATACACTAGCTCAATTTTTCCACTAGTATTTTAAATCTGCCTAGGATGGGCATTGCTATGAGAAAGCACACCTTTGTAAGACACTCATGAAATGCCTGAAACACCAGAAGGACAGCTCTTATCTCCAAAAAATTATGCATCGGTTGGCCTCAGTCCTGGAGCAGGTACCCTGCACCATCCTCCCTAAGAAATGCTTCGTCACCCCAGAATAGGCATCCATGGTTATAATAGCCTTCTGTAAGAGATAATAAAATGATGTCCAGATGAAACCAGATTGAAGGTCAGCCACTATAAGATGTATTGCACATGTTGTTAGGGACCATTGAACTGACAGAATCCACTGGAATTCTCATGTAGAACTTGGCATGTGTAACTAACATAATGGCAGTTGCCATTGACTGTAGGAGGTAAAGAATCAGAAAAATGGATAGCCTCAGAAGGAGAAGAACTTGATGAACCTAAAGACATAATGACAACAACCTGGAAGAAGGAAGACTGACAATTTGTATTGTGTCCAGGTGGCATGTGTGATTTCTTAAAAGGCAAGACACAAATGGAACAAGGAGCCTCTTGCTTGAATTAGAGATGCATTTGCTGTAGCTGTTCTGAGCTAGCCATCTAGATATGTAAATACCCAGAATCCCTGCAGCTGGAGATGGGTTGCTATCACTGCCATGCATTTGCTGAACGCGGGGGGGGGGGGGCATCACTGGATCTTTGCTTCAATGTGCTCTGTCCTTGGGTGGTACCAAAATCATATTGGTCTTTTTCAGGATAGGTTCTCTACCATATTAGGTTCTCTCCTTGCCCTCCAAGACACCAAGCCTTTGTTTTTCTTTAACACCAGAAAAAATCTTGAATAGACACTGGATCCTCTCCAGTCTGGTCTGGTGGGACCACCTGGATAACTCTTTTTTGTTAACACCTTTTCTATTTCTCTTGCTGCTTTTGGGGAACAATCAGTGTCTACCATTAATGATTCTTGGGTGAATCCAACTGCCTCCTCTTGCACTGGTGATTTCTGTGCTCCTCGGGGGGGGGGGGGTGATGCTGGAGAAGCCCCTAACTTGAGAATGCTCAAGGCTTTATAATGCAGGCTATTCCTGGACAAGATGATGTGCAACAGAAGACCCAGGAACACTAGAGGTCTGGGCTGAATGAGAGAGAGAATGAGGTTCCCCCAAATCCAGAAAATATCCTCTCAAATGACCTCAAAGGCTAGTGCTGTGGTCTGGTGACCTGGTCAGATCTGAGGCCAGAACCGGTGCTGATCTGTCAAGAGCTGAAGCACCAAGGGACAGAGATGCTTCCAAAACCCTCAGAGTTGACCCCAACCCTGGCCTCCAGCTCCATCATCTCAGCTCTGGAATGCAGTCAGCTGCAAAAAAGTTGGAGTTGAATGCATCAGTACTGATAATCACACCAAAGATGAACAGATAGTTGGTACCAATGGAAGAACTCTGCAGGTAAAAATGGATTCAGGGGCACAGGATTGAAGATTCAGATTGGGGAAGGAGAAATCAGAATGTGTGTGGAGGGGCCAGTTCTCTCCACCATCTGTACAGAGGAAAGAAAAGGATTCTGAAGTCAATCTGCACCTTCAGAAAGGTCCACAGTATTTTGCCCAATCCTCTTCTCTGATACTTCTATAGGATCTAACAGACCTATAGCATGGTTTAAGGGGTCAGAGTATTGGCTTGTCTGTATACTGACACCTAAAGATGGGAGACTACTTGCAAGGGGAGGACAATGCCAATATTGCAGCTGTAGTAGAACTGAGGGCAGCACAGGATCAGGACTGGTGAGGTTCTAAAGTCAGATCAGAGGAAACCAGAGATTAGGACTGGTGTGGATCTGCTGTTGGATGCAAACATGGTGCCAAAGAAGCAGAGGACCTGGGGATCTTCTGTGCCAACTCATCAAAAACTCCTATCTACTACTTTCCTTTTCTTTATTTTCATTCCTTTCTTTTTTCTATCCTTATCCATCCTAGGTTTTCTCATCTGGTTTCTTTGAAGAAGGGTACCCATAGACAGAAGAGCTAGAAACTGTTGAGAGAAAGTGGGAAGAAGACCCTTAACAACCAACGTAGACCATCTATCTGCTAGGGCCTTAGACCCAAAAAATGCACAGGACTCACAATCCTTGTCCAAATGTGAAGTCCCTAAACAATCTACACAGTTGTCATCTGAGCCCTGCAGAGGCAACTTGCACATGCAGTCAGCACATTTTTTTAAATGGCCATTCCTTACACTGGGAAAAACCCTTAACTAAAAAAAATTATTTTAGAGTAAGAACTAATAGAAGAAAGAAGCGCTGATAGCATGAACTCAGAACACGAGACTCCACAGAAAATGCCAAACATCTTAACTTTTAACTTTTTTATATAATATAACACAGAAAATGGAGGTAAGAGGCAAACATAATACTAAAGACTGTCTAATGCACTAAGGAAAGCCCAAAATCATTTATCTTTCAAGTGCTCTGGAGACCGTGGCTGTCCTCAAGTGTGTCAAATAAGATCTGAGGAGGTTATGAGAGATGAGCTTGAGTTTCAGAGCCAAATTCTTAGTTGCAGGCCCCAGTTACAATCAGATTTGATAACCCACAGGTTTATGCAATGAAAATGACAACACTGGATTATAACATTCCTGATCCAATAAGACCCCCCCCCACACACGCACAGAAAAGAATAGATTTACTTATATTATGGTTAAGAATTGATTTCTTTCTGATATCTGGTATGCTACTCTGAAATGCCATGAACTTTATTATAGAGGCATGCTTTCTGTCATATTATTGTAAACCCTGACTTCAGATAAATTTAAGCTTTTTTCCTACCAACAATTTCCACCTAGTAATTGCACCCTAAATCCTTTACTTTTTACAAAAGTTTAGAAATAGTAAATGAATTAAAAACTCTCTTATCTAGTTTCTTTGTTGAGATCACTAATGAAAATTAGAAATTAGCTGTCAAATCCAGTCTTACTACAAAAATAAAAAAAAAAAGAAAATTAAAAACAATTAGTAGTTTCTGGAATATAAATTAATCCAGAACCAAAACTGTAATCTACAAGCTGAAATTGAAAATTTTAACAATGAGCTTAACTTATCATACTTATCCTGGTTATCATGGTATGAAAAGAAATTGTTAGCCAAATATTCTGAATGGACACAGGCGCCTTCAAAGCTAATACCTAAATTAATTATCAACCAGAAAATCACAGGAAACAAAATTTGACAGTGTAACATATCATTCTACCTTTGATATTATTCTAGTCTTCAAAAATTTTTCTTTTTGCCATCTATATGAAAACAAATTACCATACTTTTCCAAAAGAGAACTGTGGTCTTTGGATGAATTAAAATTTCCCCCAAATAAGTTAAAAACATTGATTTTTTTATCTAGTGATATTCAAATTACTGAAATTAGAAAGGCATTAACAGTTTAAAAATTATAAAGCTCCTAGCCCTGATGGTTTCATGTCAAAATCTTATAAATACTTTGAAAACCAAGTTTTAAAAATTCTGTTACTTGTATTTACTTATATTGGCTCCAGTGGCATTTTGGATATTTATGTGAATAAAGCAAAAGCAATTATTTACCAAAAAGTCATTTTGAGAATGGCACTTTCAAATTATCGACCAATTGCCTTAATTAATATGAAGTTAGATGCAATGATTTTTGCAAATATACTAAAAATGTAGAATATAATCTCTCATTTCCAATCAGGATTCACTAACAGGCAAATATCTGATCAAAAAATAAAACTTGAAACACTTTTGTTACCAAATATAAATGATAAAGCTAACATATATGCATTAATAATTGATGCAACAAAGGCTTTTGAAAAATTAAAGTTTCACCTTTTAGCTTTAAGTAAATTTTATTTCCCCAGTAAATTCATACAGTGCATTAGCATATTATATTCAAACCCTTCAACACAAATCTCAACAAACAAATTTCTTTGTACCCCTATAAAGTTCAGAAATGGACTTTAACAAGGGTGTTCTCTTTCACCATCTTTTTAACTTATATGGTGTAATGCTTTTCCTTTTTTTAACTCAAAGGATTAACAATATAATTCTGAACCATTGTAAATTCAAAATTCCTAACAGCATTTGCAGACAACTTAAATATATATACATTAACTGTCCAAATATTGACATATCTAAGATATTTAATGCTATTGGAATTTTGTCTAAATTTAACTATAATTTAAATATTCAAAAATCCTCCCTCTTTTCAATAGTTCAATAAAAAAAATATCCTTTAGATAAAGTGAAATTGAAGGATTAACACTTGGTCCATTAAATATTAAGGTGTAGATTTCTCATTAGCAAAAGATAATAATTATCAAAATAATGTGAATAATACATGGCTAAATATTCTCTCAGATATTAAACCATGGAATTTTAGAAAATGTTCATATTTATCAAAAATTGCAATTATTAAAATGAATATTTTTCCAATACTTCTTTTTTATTTTTATGTCTGCTATATATAACATTCCTATGAATTTTGTAAATAATGTTTCCATGAACTTATCAATGGTTATCTGGTATTGCAAAAGTACTCGAATAACATACAACAAACCAATATGTCTAAATAGCAGAGTGGTATGAGTCGCCAAATTTTTATTCTTATTTTTTAATCAAAAGATCCTCCCTGTTGCTTATCACTATTAATTTTAACCCAAAAGTTGAAAATTGGTGCCCAGTATGGTTACACATTTGGCATAGAATTATTAAAACATAAAATTGTAGCTTCTCTAGCCAATCCTTTCTTAAAATCCAAATATATTTAAAAGTTCAAAATAAACATCCTTTTAAAGACCATATAGACCACTTTCTAAAGTTAATTAAATTACTATATTTGGAAGATATAGTTGCCATGTTCCAATCCATTTATAATAATCATAGTGTCTTAGTTAATAATTCAGTGATAGATATTACTTCTTTCCCTTTAATTAAAAATGGTTTGAGATTTTCTTTCAAAGAATAGTATTTTGCTGTCTTAACTCTGTAACTGTCTCAGATCACCTAAAAGTTACTTAGCTACTTTAACACTAGTTTGCAATACATTAAAATGCTCTTCTCACTTGAAGAAAGAGTATTTGAGTACATTTGATCTATAACAAAATATATCTTCTGCTCATATCATCCAAATCTGTATTCTCATCTTATACAGTACATACTAAAATAAAATTTTATTAGGTATATTTGTATACTGCAATCTGGTCCAGTTAGTATCAATCCTTTGCCAATAATAAAATTAAAACAAATAACTAATAGCTTTAAATATTTAAATATGCTGAGTCATGATAATTAAAAATGCCTACCTTAGCCTGGTTAAAACACTCTGTATAATCAAGTGTTCCTGACAATTATACAGCATGTGAATTACATGGCACAGATTTGTTTCACATAATATGGAATTACAAATATACAAGGAATCTATGATCAGTCTTGCAATAAAATATCCATAGGTTGTTGTTGTTGTTGTTGTGTCTTTCGGCTTTTCCCGGTTAGGGGTTGCCACAGCAGAACTTCAGTCTGCTAATGATTGGCAGTAGATTTTTACGTGCCGAGTTGCTGGCCCTGATGCGCAACCTTCAGCAAGGTACGCCCATTCACACATGTCTCCACACAGAAGACGGTCTAGCTGAGAATCGAACAGGACAACATCTTATTGTGAGGCGACAATGCTGTATTTCCCTTAATTGAAGACCATTTCTAGGCAATTTGTACTCTTACAATTATGTCATTCAAGATGATCCCACTTTAATCAAATTTACATAACTAAAATGTACTGCAACTTATCGACTGTGACCTGGCCTGAGTTTATTAGTTTGACCCTTAAACATTATAGAGTTTTCAAAAATAATCTCAAAACGTAAATCTGAATTGCAGGACATGATTAATACTTGGGCCAATATATTAAATATTTTATCTTGATTTTACAAATGTATTTCTTATTTTTTTCCTTTCCCTTTCCCCTTTCTTTTCTTTTTAAATATCATTATTCATTTACAAACTGAATGTCTTTTTTTTCTTTCAAGTCTGTACTACCGACTTGAAAAGAGAGAGAAGGAATGAATTATCTGATACTTCGTGTTATAGTCAGGAATATTTTTTTCAAGAAAGTATAAATAGTTTATATTTTGTATCTTATTTTCTATATATCAAATTGTTATTGCAGTTTGTTGTTTTTCTTTTGGTTTCTTTGTTTCTTGTTTTATAAATTGCATCAATAAAAAGTAACAATTCCCTGTAACATCATATTTTGTTCTAGAGGAAGAAAAAAAATCATTGTTAGGGAACCCCCCCCAGACAGCTCAGAACACAAAGATCATAATTCATGACATAGAGGATTTCTGAAGGATCGGTTAAAAATCCTGGCAGAGAAAAAGAATCTGTAAACAAATAACATCAAATAGAATGAATGTTAAAAGTTTTCAGATTGTTTCATCATTTGCTGAAATTCTTTCCCTAGTAGAATTGAGGTAAAAGGAACTATTAAATCTTCAAGCAGCTTCTTAAGGTTGGATGAAACTTAAAGGATACATCTGAAGCATGAATAGATTCATTTGGGAAAAAGGAAGGGAATCCTACTTACAGTTAAAGTCTGCAAAAAGGAATTTAAGGAGCATTCCATTTTTGATCTCCCTAAAAGGAATGACAAGGAGTAAAGAAATTTACTATGACATCACCCAAAGATAATTATTTCTTTGCATTAAGGCTTTTAAAACTTTAGCTTATGAAGGACCAATGAATGATTCTTGTACAGGACAGAAAGTGATAGGCTAATAAGGGCACAAGTGATTAAAAGGAGCTCTGAGAGGAATTATTCTCTGAAACAAAACTCATGTTAGCTATTAGGATTATTTTGTTGTTGACTTGAAAATGAAGGCTTTCAATAAACTATTCTAAAGGTTAAAAAGGAAGAAACAAAAGCATTATTCCTAAATCTGTCAAAGTATTTCCTTAATAATAATAATAAGGGGAATGTAAATGACAGCAGTATTTTTTGCAGCCAAATATAGACAGAGAAAACACTGAAGGATCTAATGGAATTTAGAAAAAAGAAATGTGTGAGACTAGGGCATCTTCTGTTGTGTCTTTCGGCTTTTCCCGGTTAGGGGTCGTCACAGCGGAACTCCGGTCCGCTAATGATTGGCAGTAGATTTTTACGTGCCGAGTTGCCAGCTCTGATGCACAACCTTCAACGAAGGTACGCCCATTCATGAATGTGACCACACAGAAGACGCTGTAGCTGAGAATCGAACAGGTCAACGTGTTACTGTGAGGTGACAACACTACCGCAGCACCACTACCGCAGTCTGGACCCACATGTAATTATCAGGTAGCTATGAAAAGAAAGAAACATATTGTCCCTCAAAAATAAACAAAAATTACTCCTTAATAAGGCTGAAAAGCTTTACACAGCTAATTTGCCAAGCCCAGACAGTCCTCTCTGTATGATTCAGGAAGGGATACAATACAAATATCACAATCCCTTTTCCAGGAAAAAAATTCCCAGAAAAAAAGGATGGCAACTTACTGGAAAACCCTATCATGAGAAAGTAAAAAAAAACAGAAAGAGTGGTTATTCCTACTCCCAATGGATATCCAAATGACTGCAGAGGACTTGTCTGTCTTCTAGTTCTTACAAGCTCACCAAGAGGCAGACCAGAGGGGCTAAGAGGAAAAAGCTGAGCTGTCTGAAGAACTTAAAATGGCAACAGCAGAGTCCCTCACCAACACCTGAGGCAACACAGGATATCTATCTATCTACATAGATAGATATAAATATATATATACATATGTGTAATGGGTTTGTAAAAAGCGAATGTCATTTGATCTAAAATCAGAATATCTAAACACAAATGATCTAACACAACTGATTGAAACACATTTCATCTAACCCTGCGTAACTCAAAAAACATTAAAAATACAGATTTTTTTTTTACCCAGAGGGCAAAGATGTACCCCTTAATTTTTAACCTTTATATAATAACATGGTCACACTACAGTGGAAGAAAAGGAAAAAAAGAACATTGAATGTATACCTTCAGTTCATATAATCCAGCACACTGTGGTAAAGCAAACTGCAATATTACCTTTAAATGTCCAAGAAAACTAATACCAGTTGTGAAAAAATCATAAACGTTCCTTATTAATAGAGTTAGAACTCATAAAATGTACTTGAGATTATCAAACCAACTAAAATTAGATTGCTTTACTGCAATTAATAAGGGGAATGCACAATGTTCACTTGTTTTTCAGCCTGCTGGCTGTTTTGCAGGCAAGATCACAATACAGAGGGGTCTAGGAGCTTACCTTTCTGTTGTGTGACCTCAGAACTGGTATCTATAAATAGGGCATGTTGTAGGTGCATGGAGGCTTGCCTCTCCCCTGCAAACAATTTATTTATTTATTTGTTGCTTTTTATTTACAGTTTGATAATTTTTGATTTGCTCTAAAATATTCACTTTTTATATTTACCTATAACTATAAATGTTTGAATTCTTCACTGTTGCAGTAACCTTTAAGCTATATGGGTTATCTCTCATCTAGGAAACAACAACTGACCACCTTCAAAATTTCTGTCACCCCCCCCAACTCTTTCACTCTGATAGCTGATTGGCTAATCTCAAGGAGGGAAATCAGCAGTCTGAATGAAATTTTCTTCGGAATTTTTTTGACCATACAATAACAGCACAGCCTAACAATCCTGAAATAACCATCCAGTAATATTAAGAAAACATAGAAAGAAGAAACAAACACAACCCTAGTTTATATCCAAACTACAACTATATACAAGAGTAAGGGAATGAAGGGTGGGTGCAGCCATACCTCTCAACCTCTTAGCACAAGAAATCTGGATAAAGCCAAAAGTAATGGGGGACAGAGGCCCAAAATTGGAACAAATGTAAATATTCCATTTATAATCTTAAAGGTGATTACAATAAAATGTGTTGTGTTAGCAGGCATTTTCTGAAGGAAATGAAATCTGAAAATCAAATGTTTGTCATTATTTAGCAACTTCAATCCTCAATGCTTTTCAAGAAAAACTGCACGTTTGCAGCAGTCAGTAATTTGAACATCTATTGCTATGGGTAAGTGCAGTTTACAAAGCCATACCATATTCATTATTCCCACTGCTGTAGTAGTCCTTAGAATATATGGCCTGAATGTCGAAGCCTAGCCATCCTGAAAGGAGAAAGGCTAGGGTCTATATTAGATTAACGAAGTTTCAGAACTTTGAATACCATATGGTCGACACCATATGATCGAAGTTCTGAAACTTCAAAAATGTAAAAAAAAAACAAAATAAAGTAAATTAAAAGTGTTTTAGGAGGGGGGGGGGCAAGTTCCCCTGCACCCCACGCCCTCTGCTACTTAAATATACCAACTCCAAGATTGCAATTTAATAGAGAATGGCTTGGAAAGGGAAGATTTCCCTTTCCTACGCTGTAGCGCAATCTCAGAGTTGGTATATCTAAGTAGCGGGGGGTGTGGGGGTGCAGGGGGGCTTGCCCCCTGCTTAAAGCAGTTACTTTTGTTTGTTTGGGGGTTTTTTTCCTTAGATTTTTGAAGTTTCAGAACTTCGATCATATGGTGTCAACCATATGGTATTTGAAGTTCTGAAACTTCATTAATCTAATATAAACCCGAAAGGCTATGGAGCCAGGAACCCCTGGAGAATGGTATCAGCAAAGTTTGAGGTGGACCTAGAAAAGGAATGTAGCTTGTAATGCTTTGTAAAAAGATCTTAAGAGGGCCATATAGCTGTATCTGGAATGCTTTTAGAATCCATTCCTTTCCAATATGCCATCGAGAAAGATAAGTCTCTAATGGAATGTGCCTTGATACTACCCAGCATGAATTTACCATGGCAGGAATAACAAAACAATAAATAACTGAAGGCAATCATCTGGAAATAATCTGTCTGTTCACAAGGTGATCATTTTTTTGCCACTTGACAAGAAGTAAATAGCTGATCAGCTCTTCTTAGTTATGTCAGAATATTACCTGAGCTGCATATGCATGTCCAGAGAGTGCAAAATCTGTTATCCCTGGTTTTTAGCTTCTGGGTAGAAAACTGGATGGCTGATGGCTTGATTCATAGTAAACTCTGAAACCACTTTGGGCTTGAATGAGGGTTTTCTTTTAATTAAAGAGACCCTATCCCTATGGAAATAACAATATGGTTCATCCAGCTTGCAACTCAAATACTCTTCTTACTGATGTCAGAACAATTTTCCAAGTCAAGAACCTTAAATCAGCTTGATGGTCAGGTTCAGAAGGTGACATATTCAATTTCTGCAGCACATATTTGAGATCCAAAGGAGAAACAATCTGTTCATGAGGAGGTGTCAGGTGTAAAACTCCTTTCAGAAATTATTTTGCAACAAACCAAGATGAAAGAGGAAGTTCCATGGGGAGACATGCTGAAATGGATGCAAGATGAACCAGATATTTGAGCACCAGTGATACAAAATCCCTGATTGGCCCATAGTATTGGTTAAGCGCCAACTAGAAAATCACTTCCGCTTGCTGTTTTCTAGTAAAGGACTTTCTTGCCTCCATGAGTACCTGCTGCTTGTCCACATGAAATAAGTGCCTGAAAGGTATTAAAATTAAATTGTCCAGGCAGTTAGTTGAGATGGATTGATATTTGGGTATATTAGACTTCCCTTTTCTTGTGTGAGTAGATCCAGTCTGTGCAGATGCTTATGATAATTGACCAGTTCTGTAACATGGAATAACTAATGTTTTCTGGGCCAAAAGAAGTCACAGTTGCTTTTGAGGGTATCCTTTTGAATCAAAATAATTATCTTGGATGTTAATGGTAAGGGTGACAATGCATAAAGGAACATTTCTTTCCAAGTATTTAAAATGCATTTATCTTCCAAGTTTGCTTGCATGGAGCCCTAGAACAAGACGTGTTTAGTCGTCCGCTTTGAAAGAAGACAAACACATCTGTGTGAGATGTTCCCCCCAAACAGGATCAATACCTGGAAGACCCCCCTCATTCAATTTCCATTCACACTGGTCTGCCCTGGTCATTTACAACTTGTCTGACAAAAAGTTTTACTCAGATGGAAAGTAAGATAGTTGGAGTGTTAAGGAATGCTTAAGAGCTACCTCTCAAGTTATCATTGACAGTCTGCATAGGGGGTACAACCTTGTACCTCCTTGCTTTTTTATATATACCACATGACTGAGATACTGTTTATAATCACTTGAAGAGACCATGGGGACTAAAGGTTATGGAGAGACTTAAGGCATGAATCACAGCCAACATCTCTTTTTAAGTTGGTGTGTTTTGCTTTTTCTGAAGGATTTCACACTCCTTTGGAAACTGCTCCCCAAGAAAAATCTGACACATCTTTGGTGACAAATTAATTTACTGATTTAGGAGGGAAGTGGAGACCATGGTCTAGATGAATTTGTTGTCTTCACCAGTACAGTACAATTCCTTTTTATAAAGCCCAGAAATGGAAATTGATACCCCAGAGAATACAAATATTAGTTCAATGTGTTATTTTACAAACCAATGTATTTATTTCATATGTAATCTGGCTTTGCAGGTATTATGAGAATAATACAAGCCGTGAGCCCTAGGATTCTGGGAAACATTTGAGAATGATTAGAGAAGTTTAGGAAAAATTCCAGATACAGATCCAGCTTGTCTTGAGTTAAAAAGGCCTTTTGAAGAGAAGACTCTATTAGGCAGCCCAGAAACAAAATACTGTGAGATAAATTTTGATCTATTTATCTGGAAGTCCAGATTGGTCAAAGGAGACATAACCCATGTCAGTGACTCTAGACATCTAGATAGGGGATGGGTTTGGCATAATGGTTAAGGTATTTGCCTCATGGTTACCAGGTAAATGGTTTAATTCTGACCTTGAGTTTTTGGCAAGGCTTAAAATGACTAGGACAACCTAGTATTCATTTAAGATAAAGACTCTACAGAATTAAGCAAGTCATCTAAATAAGGATAGATGTGAATGCCATTCAGTCTGCAATAAGATGTGAGTGGGAGCAAACATTTTATGAATACCCTTGGAGCTGTAGATAAACCAAAGGATAATGCAGAGAAATGATAATTTGATCGAGAAACAGAGAACCACAGGACTTTCTTGAAAGCCTATGGCTATGGGAATATGGTAGTAATCTGCTTTTATGTCTAAAGTCACCAAGTAACTCACGAGGAATGAGAAGTAGTAAGTTCTGTAAGATCAATATTTTGAACTTTGGAACTTTCGCATACAGATTTTGAAATTAAAGATCTAGTACTGGTCTCTAAGAAGTTTCTTTGGTACTAGAAACATTCTGGAATAGAAGCCTTTGCCCCTTTAACTTAGGCACTTGGTTTGATGAATTCCTTTGTGTGTATAGACTGAAGAACCTAAGAAGAAAAAAGTGTTTGGTTTGGAAGGTGGGTAGATATTCCACTGAAAGGAGGTTTTTGTACGTAGTGCCATCCGTAACCCCTTCATCACTTTTAACACCCAGGAGTCTGAAATAGTCTTGTCAAAGGGGAATTTTGAGGCTAGTTTTTGGGACAGATTTGGGTCTTTAGTTCTTTTACTTTTCTCACAATAAAACAATAGAGATTTGCACAGAAAATGGCTATCTTTTGGTTATAGGGTAAGGAGGCATGATGTGTCTGAAATCACAGGACAGATCATTGTTGAATGAAAATGGATATAGCTTCTTGGATCTGTTTGTGTGTCCCAAGTACCTACGTACCTAACTATATTTTCATTTTGAAAAAGTATGTTGCCTAGACAGTCTGATGTGGGAAGGAGTTGTCTACCAAAAGCAATTATACTACCCTTTTTAGCATTAAGTTTTAGCCCATTCTTAACACACCAAAACTTTACTAGAGGGAATTAATTCTGGAAGGTTTGGATGTCAAAGGATGACTTAAAAACACTCCCAGTTTGCAATCATCTGTAAACATTGTTAGTCAGACGTCTTGGCTCACTGCGGAGATTTGAGAAGTAAATACATAAAAGGATAGGTCCCAACCCTGAGCACTAATGCTCATTCCTGGTCACTGTCATACTTTCTGATGAGGAACCTGCAACTCACAGTTTGAGAGTTCTGTCTTTCTGCCAGATTGTATTCCATCTTACCACATATGGGTTGATATTTAAAGCATATAGTTTTTGCCAGCATGGAAGTATTGCCTAAAGCCTTATCCAAGCCAAGATACATTGCATGCACTGCATGACCACCATCTACAGTCTCCTTAACCCTTTTGAAGAAATTTATCAGATGAAATAGGCAGGATTTACCTGTCATAAAACCAAAGTGTTGGAGGTGGAGTCTACAAGTTTTTTGATATCACAGTTTATGATTTCACTTATAATATATTCCATGACTTTCCAGATGAATCTTTTAAGGCTAACATTTCTGAAATGATCTGGTTTGGTCATAAGGCCACTCATATGGAGGGGCATCACCACTGTTGTGCAAAACTCAGCAAGGACAAAACCAGTAGCTAAATATATGCTGAACAGTTTGAAGAGCAATTGCAAGGGCATGTTTGAATCTATTAAGTGACCAGGTATATTGTCAAATCCCATGGAGGAAGTATTCTGGCCTTCGTTAGCATGTTTAGTAACTGATTTTTAGCGAGAATTTGTGGAGTAAGGGATTTAGATATTCTGTGGCATTGAAAATGAGTCTCAAGGCTGAAGTTCATACTAAATTTATTTTCAGCATTACTGGCAATGTCATTTAGGTCAGAATAAGAGATCCAGTTATGAACAAGTTCTTGGCAATATAGTGCATTGCTGTTTTGTTTTCTAGCATAGCTAAGAATGGTTTACAGTAGTCTTTGGATTCAGAGGCTAGTCTAAGTTCATGGGCTCCTTTAGTGGATCTAATAGAGCTCTTCACTTTTTTAGTAATATTTTTAATATAATCCCTGAGAAGATAGTTTTGTATTTACTAAATAATTTAAGGAGCTTCTTACTTTTGTCATATAGTTTATATATGGTGGTGAACCACCAGGGTGGTTTGCTTTTCAATTTTCCAAGATATATGGTTCTGGTTGAGACTGCTAGCTTTATACATTTTTCTAAATGCTCTAAGTCGGTTTTGATATTTTGTCTTATAGTAGGATAAGGCTGGAATGTTTGTAGCTCTTAAATTCATTAGGAGATTTTGGAAGTCTGAATGTGAAGTCAGAAGTTTATGGTCAGACCTGACTGGGGAAGGAGATACCAGAGGAGATGTGCAAGATGTAGTCATATTTGAAAGAATTAGATCAAGAATGCTATACCCCCTTGTAGGTTTATCTATCAGCTGCTCAACTGAATTTTTGTTTAAGTCTATGAATTCTTGGACACATACTACATTGGAAACATAGATGTCTTTGAAGTTTTTTAGTTACCAATGTAGCATTGCCATGATTTGTGTGCAGTTTTATACTTTTTGGAAATACTGACATTGTTTTTTTTTTTGTTCAGCAGCTTGTAAAACTGTGTGTAAAGTACAATTGTGTAAGTAAACATACTATAACAATTGAGGTTTGAATGATCACTGCTGCAAATAGCCTTAGCTGTATGGGTTATATCCTGCACAGGCTATAACAGGTAGCCAACTTCCCAAGTTTCAATGGCACCATCCACATGCCCAAACTGCTGCTACTCAGCTCAAGATGAGCAGAAACAAATAAGTGGTTTGGTCACCAAGCCATTCAAAATTTTCACATTAACTGAGTGGGAGGCTAGAGCACTGAATAGTTTAATGCTTGGAAACTAAAGTTATAAATCCTTACTCGGGCAACAGAAACATACAAAAAGGGGGGGGGGGGCGAGAGGGAGCAGCTACTGCAGCAACTATCATTTGATCTTCTACTTTTATGGTATGTTTACTTTCACATCTTTACTAAATTAATTATATTGATCACTGTTGCAGTAGCTTTAGCTATATGGCTAGACCACAATAGGTTATAATGAACTGGAGCAAAAAGGATTAAGGTCCAGGAGCCCCTGGAGAGTTGTCCTTGCAAAGCCTGTCCTAGACCTGAAATAGGAACACAGTTTGTAATACTTCTTAAAGGTATGCACAGGTGATAAGTTGCTTCTTCTAGAATAAATCTAGAATCCAATCTTTTCCAAAAAGCATCAGACGAAGTCAAGGCCTTGTTGCAATGAGCCTTGCTGTGGTGGGTATAACAAAATTAATAATCATGGATTCCCATTTCGTAATAGTCTGCTTTGATACAGGTTATACTTTTTTTATCCTCCTCACAGGAAATCAATTGAGCAGAGTTTCAGAAAGATTTTGTTCTGTCAAGATAATACAATAGCTGCCTGTGGACAACCAAGGTATGGAGTATCCTTTCTTCCTTTTTCTTAGATTCTGAAAAGACAGGGATATGGATAGCTTGTCTCAAAGTAAACTCGGACCCTACTTTAGGCACAAAAGAAGGCTTAGTTCTTAAGGAATCCCTATCTTTGTGGAAACTGAGATAAAGTTCACTAACCACA